>NC_138385.1:2837416-2850422 GCF_054177405.1 Leptonychotes weddellii | reverse complement strand
TTGTTTTTCTTTTTCAAAATTTCCTTGACGATTCAGGGTTTTTTCTGGTACCATACAAATTTTACGACTGTTTGTTCCAGCCCTTTGAAAAATGTCATTGGAATTTTGATCGGGATGGCACTGAAGGTATAGATTGCTCTGGATAGCATAGACATTTTAACAATGTTTATTCTTCCGATCCATGAGCATGGCATGTTTTTCCATCTTTTTGTGTCTTCTTCAATTTCTTTCATGAGTGTTCTGCAGTTCCTAGAGTATAGATCCTTTACCTCTTTGGTTAGGTTTATTCCGAGGTATCTTACGGTTTTTGATGCTATTGTAAATGGAATCATTTCTCTAATTTCTCTTTCTACAGTTGCATTGTTAGTGTATAAGAAAGCAACTGATTTCTGTGCATTGATTTTGTATCCTGCCTCCATCCTTCTTTTTTTTTTTTTAAAGATTTTATTTATTGAGAGAGAGAATGAGATAGAGAGAGCATGAGGGGGGGAGGGTCAGAGGGAGAAGCAGACTCCCTGCCGAGCAGGGAGCCCGATGCGGGACTCGATCCCGGGACTCCAGGATCATGACCTGAGCCGAAGGCAGCTGCTTAACCAACTGAGCCACCCAGGCGCCCCTGCCTCCATCCTTCTAATTGAATATTTCCTAGGTTTCATCTTTCCTTTAAATAACTCCCTTAGGGCACTCCGATGATTAGTTAAATTTCAGATACTCTTTGTGCACGTGTCTTGTAGAATTGTGGACTCTCCCAAGCTGGAAGAGATCTCCAAGTCATCCGTCCAAATATCTCTCATGTCTTTGTGGTCAAATTGATCATTCATGTCAAGTAAAGATGGGTTTTCTTGCATTTTCATTGATGCCCGAGGATGCAAGAGAACCCAAAACTGGTGAATTGTCTCTCTAGACTCTTCCATAACCCAGTTTCCCTTTAGTAAAAAACATCTCTGGCCTTATGACTTTCAACCACTCCAGCCTGCACTGCCCCCAGGCCCATTTTGATTGATAGTATCACATTCGCCTCTTACCTTACCCTTTGTCCCCTCTTCTATTAGTCCGCCTCCTTTAGAGCATGTCTGAAATCCACCCTCTCTTGCAACTTTCTTCTCTTCCTTCTGTAACAACTACCTTCTAAACTCAAGCCTTTCCTCAGCCCATCTGCTTGAGTTCCCTGCATCATCTCTCTTAGAGTTGGCTTGATCTTGGTAGTCACTTTCTCAGAAATTTGCAGTAGTGCCCAGCTATCTTACAAATTAAATAAAAATGTTAATGTCTTCAGGTAGAGAACCCAGCCTGTCTGTCCACATTGATTTTCCCATTTGAGTCTTAGGCTCTTCAACATTCCACTACTTAATTTTTAGAGAATTCTTTTGACAGTTATGTAGCTCTTCTTTGAAATGATAATTGTTATTTCTCTGTAGTTCTTTTAGTTTTAAGGGCTGATGACAACAACAGCAGCAGCAGCAGTAAAACTAGCTGGATCAGTGCCTTGCCCATAGTAGATAACTATCTGGGACCTGAACAACTGAGCAAATAAATGGAAGCACAGGAAATCACTGTAGACACCCAGATTTGCCCAGAAACCAGAAGTGTAGGACTCAGATTCTTGAAAAGAGAATTCTTGCTTCCTTGGTAGCTTCCTATAGTGGTCAAGAAGAATGAGCCTTACTAAATATGGACTAAGAATGGCCTGGGGCGCCTGGGTGGCTCAGTTGGTTGAGCGACTGCCTTCGGCTCAGGTCATGATCCTGGAGTCCCGGGATCGAGTCCCGCATCGGGCTCCCTGCTCGGCAGGGGGTCTGCTTCTCCCTCTGCCCTCTTCCCTCTCGTGCTCTCTGTCTCTCATTCTCTCTCTCTCAAATAAATAAATAAAATCTTTAAAAAAAAAAATAAAAAAAAAAAGAATGGCCTAAAATATTCCAAAATAATCTGTAATACTTTCAGGTTCTTGACTCAAATTCAGTATTTCTGTGACTTTATGTATGTTAATCTTCCTGTTTAGGAAGTTCTGCTATGAACAGTTCCAGTATCATTTTCTTTGGTTTGTTTTACCAGTTGGCTCTTAATATTTTATTTTATTTATTTTTGTTTTTTTATTTTTATTTTTTGTGATGGTAAAGGATGATTTTTATTATTTTTATTTTTATTTTTATTTACAGTTAACATTTTTTTATTATGTTCAGTTAGCCAGCATCATTAGTTTTTGATGTAGTGTTCAACGATTCATTGGTTATGTATAACACCCAGTGCTCAGCACCACACGTGCCCTCCTTAATGCCCATCACCCGGGTACCCCATCCCCCACCCCCCTCCCTTCTGTAACCCTCAGTTTGTTTCCCAGAGTCCAGAGACTCTCATGGTTTGTCTCCCGCTCTGATTTCTTCCCATTCAGTTTTCCCTCCATTCCCCTGTGGTCCTCCACGCTATTCCTTATGTTCCACATATGAGTGAAACCGTATGATAATTGTCTTGGCTCTTAATATTTTAAACTGAACTGAAGGGTGAGAAAACTTACCTATCAGATTCTTAATTAAACGATTCACTAAGACCTCTTTCAATGGTTCCCTTAAAATACACCTTTATGTAAAGAGAGGGCTCCACGTAGGAAGTCATCTCTCCTGCATTGTTTCCTACATATTTTTCTATATCCTCGGTCATTCTTTTCCTGAGCCCTAGGGTCTCTGGAGAAAAGAGCAAGCTCTTGTCATAGTCTTCACCCAACTGAATGTGATTTATTCCTCACAGTTTTACAGGCTACGTTCAGACAACCATGGGTTGTTGAGAGGAACTAACCCTGTTCCCCCACAGAGAGGAAAGACTGGCAACACATGGCTTTCATACAGTGCCAGTGAGTGCTGGTGCCATCAGGGGTCCTGGAGAGAGGATCAGAAAAGCACTCATGGAGAAAGTGCTTTGGGGAATATGCCTTTGAAGGATAGATGTGTCTTCAATCAGTAAAGACATGGGGAAGGGCATTCCAGGCCGGGAGACTGTCACTGAGCAAGGGCAATGGGAGGCAATGAAGAGTGTGTGTTTGGGTAATGGCAAGTACTTCCTGGCATTCAGAAGATGTGAGCAGTGGTGTGGCTCATGATCCCTTCAGTGCATGCTTCTTGTGCTTCTACTCTGTGCCAGGTGCTATGGACAGGGAGGAATGAGACCAGATTCTGGCTTTGTGCTCATACTCCAGTGGAGGCAGGGGACCAGCAAGGGCTGGAATAGTGATCAGGCACCCTAGAAAGTGGCAAGTGCCCTGAGACAGTGGTAGACAGTGAACTCCTTGGAGCTCATGGAGGAGGAATATGAGGAGAGCATGCACAAGAGAGCCTTCTACACAATTCTGGAAAAACTTGAGAAAAATGATATTTTTTGGATCCAAACTCATATACCCAGATCCTTCAGGCCTCATAAAGGCTGTGGGGTATGTTTGCCAAACATCAGAAATGGATTTCTAATTTGGGACCATGCTCTTAGGTTGTGCAAAATTGGTACCACTCAGATGGTACAAGGATCATGTGTCCCTCAGAGAAGGTGGGAATACTGCTGCCCAACATGAAGCAAGTCCATAGCACCTGTTAGAAGAAATTCATGAACATCAACACTTTTGTATCTAGGATTACACGTAAAAGTTTTTCTTAATTGTACATAAAGGAGAGTTTGTATAGAGGCAAATCTTAATGTCAGCTTTAGGGGTCATATCAAGGTCACTGGACAAGATAGCATTGGAAAGCTCAGTCCCTTTGGTGAAGCAGGATTGAAGGGGGCTGGAATTAGGAGGAGACTAAGGAAATTTGTCTTCATGCAGAAGCTAGAAGCAGTTTAAGAACCTTCTTGAGTGAGAAGCAATCCTACTTTCTCCACCCCAAAGCATTGCTATGAGAATCATAGCACCGTATGGAATAGTCAGTTCTAACCTGGAAAATCTGGGTAGTTGAAAAGGGTTCTCATCTTTATTTTAAATGTGCTGCTACATGATAATTGACTTCCCTTGTGTTGCTAGAAGGGCTATTTTTGATCTAGAAACATTTCTTTCTTTGAAGATCATCTGGATAGACTATCTACTGTCCACAGACAAAACATTCTTTAGTTTCTTCATCTCTTATTCTTGGGTAAGAAAACAGTTTTTATCTTTCAGACTTTTCTCATATACCTATCTTTTATATTTTACTGAGCACTTATAATCCAATGGAAGTAAGAGTCTTCTGTGCTTCGAAACTGATCAACAAGTCATAAGTGATTGGGGAGAATCTAAGTAATGAGTTGCATTTTAAATAATAATAACACCTGACTTAATCAATAATTCCTACTATCAAGACATGCTCAGTCAGGCTTAAAGCACAGGTCAAGATGTAACATCAAGTAATCACAGACAATTCTTTTTTTGTTTTCATATGGAATGCTTCACAGATTTGCATGTCATCCTTGTGCAGAGGCCATGCTAATCTCTGTAATTGTTCCAGTTTTAGTATATGTGTTGCTGAAGCAAGCACCACAATCGATTCTTAACACCAGTGAACTGAATGCATGTGAAATTGTATAGCACAAATAAAAATATCTGTTTATATATGTCCTTGATTTTCACCAGCTGCAGATTTAAATTAAAATAATATTTTATCTCAAGAGATTATGAGGCGCCTGGGTGGCTCAATCAGTTAAGTGGCTGCCTTCGGCTCAGGTCATGATCCCAGCGTCCTGGGATCGAGCCCCACATCGGACTCCCTGCTCAACGGGAAGGCTGCTTCTCCCTCTCCCACTCCCCCTGCTTGTGTTCCCTCTCTTGCTGTGTCTCTCTCTGTCAAATAAATAAATAAAATATTTTTTTAAAAATGTAACATTTTACCCATTTCCTGAGAGAATTATAAAGTGAAGAAAAGAAATGAAAAGATTTTTTTGGTTTTGATAAATTGTGGATTTTGGATTGAGGGGTGTGTGTGTGTGTGTGTGTGTGTGTGTGTGTGCAAACTCAGTTGGAGAACAAATGCAAACAGAACTGAACTTGAATGTTGATTTTTTGCATCTAATTTTATATTTATATAGGCATGCATATGGTCATATTCTCTTATGAATGAAAACCCAATCTACATATTTCCCTTGAACTGTGATGTATAAAATAAAATGTAACATGTATTTATTGCAAGAAATGTAATTTGATGTTTAGGTTCTCTGGGAACTTTGATATTTCTATACTGAAAAAATGAACAGATATGGAAAGTCTGTTTATAAATCTTAAGATGTAACCATTATACTCATTCTCACCCATTTCTTGCAAAAGGGACATTTTCCCAGGAATGCAGCTGGTCATTTCCATAAATATATTTTCAAAGATTGCATTGAACTTACATGTCTCTCATGCCAAATTGCTCATTTTATAAAAATATCTCAATAGAAACACAAATTGTCCTTGTTCAGCCTTGAAATTCCATACTGGGAATATTTTCTTAATGTAGAAATTCCACTGTGGTGGTTACACCTGGTGAACAGGTTTTACTTTGTTTCTGGCTTCAAAGTTATGTAGATGCTAAGTATTAAGGGCTTATTAATTTGGCTCATATTAAAGTGGCTCATACTATGCATGAAGGAGACCATTTTCTTACATAGGTAATTCTGAGTGAGACACCTTTGTAATGCATGATCATTGCAATTGTTGTTTTTCATGTTAAAAGAAAGTCTTTTCTGTTTTCCTTTTTTAAAATTTCAGCTTTACTGAAATATATTTAACATATAAAAATTATGGAATGCTTCATGAAGTTGGGTGTCATCCATGCACAGGGACCATACCAGTCTTCTCTGTATAGTTCCAATTTTACTGTATGTGCTGCCCAAGCGAGCACTGCTTTCAGTTGTTCTTTAAGAGAAAGGTTGGGGGCGCCTGGGTGGCTCAGTCATTAAGCGTCTGCCTTCAGCTCCGGTCATGGTCCCAGGGTCCTGGGATCCAGCCCCACATCGGGCTCCCTGTTTGGCGGGAAGCCTGCTTCTCCCTCCCCCGATCCTCCTGCTTGTGTTCCCTCTCTCGCTGTATCCCTCTCTGTCAAATAAATAAATAAAATCTTTTTTTTTAAAAAAAGAAAAGTTAGAGGTGAGCCCTTTATCCCTAGAGTTGTGTCTCAGGTGTTTGAGCAGGTTTTGTTGGGGACTGTTTGGGGGAGCATCTCGGACCGAAACCAGTGAACCAGTTAAAAATGCCCTCTGTACTTACCACATTCATTTTCCCCTGGACCCTTCGTAACCTTTCGGGGGATCCTAGACTGGTGTTTACATTCTATAGCTCATGAAATATTTATTGTTAGGTTTCCAAAACTTCCTTTCTGTCATTCGTAAGCTAAAATGCTTCTTGTCATTGAAGGTGCTTGAGGATGGAAAGTAAAGCAAACCAAGGACTCAGTGAAGTCATCTTGGAGATTCCCAGGGCTCCTAAAACCTATGAAAAGCCCTGAGATGTCCTGTAGTAAAAAATCTGCTTCACTATATTTAACTCAGCATTTTCCAAATGTACCCAACCAAGGAACACTTTGTTTTTATATTTGCTTCAGACCTATTAACATTCTTTGGTGCTGTGTTCTGTGGAAGCAATGACCTTTAGGAAGGTCTGGGTTACTTGTATTAGACCATTTAATGCACATAAGCAATGGCATCTGAGGCTGATATTCTCAAACTCCCCAGGAGTAAGATTTACCAGCCATCTCTGAGCAAGAAGATTAGCAGTTTTTTTTTTTAAGATTTATTTATTTATTTGAGAGAGCGAGAATGAGAAAGAGAGAGAGAGTACATGAGAGGGGGGAGGGTCAGAGGGAGAAGCAGGCTCCTCGCTGAGCAGGGAGCCCGATGCGGGACTCGATCCCGGGACTCCGGGATCATGACCTGAGCCGAAGGCAGTCGCTTAACCAACTGAGCCACCCAGGCGCCCCAGATTAGCAGTTCTTAATCACAACTTTAAGCTTCCTAGGATAACTGGCCATGAATGTCTGCATTGATTTAGGGTCCAGCAGGTTTGAAGGTAGCAAAAACTTCTGTGGTATCTCCAGTAGGTTCAGAAACTGGCCTTTTAGGCTTAGCACTTTGTCAGCTGCAGAGACAACGGAAAACAATGACCAACCCCCAGAAGGAAGAATGAGACTCGTTGGCACAGTCCCCTCTGCTCTTAAATGCTATTGCATAGGAATGACATTCGCCAGAGGTCTCTCCCCCTCTCCCTCTGTACTGAATGTCTTTGAGAGGATGGACTTCGGTAATCGTGACCACGTCCTTGGAAGGGAAGCGTGGGGACCAGCATCACAACTGTGATGACAAAGTCTCCTCCCCTTCCAAGAACACTCAGAGAAAGTGTTGCTTCAGAAAGGAGTTAAAGAAAAGAGTTTCAGAATACATTCTTTGATTCTTTTTCTTTTTGAAGAATCATCTGTTGAGCCATTAGGGTCACAGACCAAATCCAATTCCATGTTTCTGAGAACCCATCTTTTTCCATTGTAGGAAATTGAGTTTGCATATGGTTTGACAAATTAACTTTTCTTTAAAGAAACAGTAAAAAGTAATTACTCATTCTGCAAAATTTTGAAATCCTTGGCATCAAGTTTCAGTGGATTTTCTTTTCAGTGAATATGATTGGAATTCTATTTAATATATAATTTTAAAAAGTCAGTTTTTGTTTATATAGCATATAAAGTAGATCTTATGTGGACAGTTTAATAGCAAATGTTTGTTTTATGAGCCAATAAAGACTCATAATTAAAAATCTTGAAAGTTCAACATAAGCCCAAGTTTTCTTTCTACTAGCTGGGGAACCTGAGCTTCACTGTGGCAGAGTTCAGGGAGTTACATTTAAGAAAAAGTGTGATTACTTTAACCCAGATGCTGCCCTGCTACCTATAACATCAGGACCCAGCTTCTGTGCCTCTGTTCCTGTGTTCCCTTTTTCATTTTTTTTTGTTGTTGTTGTTCCTGTGTTCCCTCCGTGCCTCTCATCTCTGTTCCTTCTTTTCAGCTTCCAGAACACTTTATGTGAATTTAAATTTTGCCAGTTTCAACCTTGTATTCTAGTTATCTGTTTACAAGTCTGATCTCTCAAAGGCAATCCATATCACCTTCATCTCTTTATCCCCCAGAGTCTGCCCTAGAGTCTTCACTTAGAAAATGTCAATCAAATGTCTAATAAATAAATGGGATTTAACATATATACAACACTTCAGGAAAGATGTGTTGTCTGATAAAGGGAAGCATTCCTTTACTTCCACAATTGAATGTTTCCTTTTTAATAAGAGCTCTCTGGGAAAGAGAACCAGGGTATTGGGACATAGGAGCTTCTCATTGTTGCTCTTCCCCTCTCGCATCTCCCCTGTACTCCTTTCCTTACAGATGGACTGCCAATTACAGCTTTTGAGTTTCTCATTCTTCGTTTTTGGTAAATTCTTGGGTTGATTCTTTTACAGATAAAACAATATTGGAATATGGGGACAAGTAATGAAAAAGGGGAGAGGAAAAGAGTAGGCTAGAGGAAGAAAGTGTCCATTGACTAAGCCTGGAAAGAGAGGCATTGCACAGCCAGCTCTGTTTGCTCAGTTTTGCGCAGTATCAGTGAATAGCTGAAATAGGACAGAGTTATAATGTGTGAAGGATAGGCAAGGAAAATTGTCTGTGTAAATAGCTGACTAGGAAACTTCAGGGACAATAGTCTCAACAATGCATTCTTGAGTCTTGAGTGAGTATAAGAGTGTTAGCCTTGGTTTGATGCCATCATCCGCTTGAATAATCACAGCAGCAAACACACAAGGGGGCTTTGATAGAGCTCTTGGGTGGGAGAGAGGTGTGACGGGGGCTTGGAACCCATCATCTCCAACCACTGGAGGGAAGTCAAGGTGGGAAGGAGTGGATGGAATGCACTTCAAGATTCTTGCCCTTTACAAAGCACGAGTGCTCCTGCACTTCAGCCTTGATGCTGTAAAGAGTCTTGAAGTACACCAGACTGTCACTCTTTGCTATAGACCAGAGGTTCTCAAATACTCAAATCTTGTGTCTCACAAATCACTGTCAAGGGACTGGGCACTCACTAGGATAGAAACCAAACTCCCCTATGTTTTTCAGCATAGGACATTGATGTGTTTAGACAGTTTGTCAGCATATTTATGATTTTTGGTGAGTTTCAAGGACATGATCAATTGCAGAAAGGTTATTGGACATAAATGTGATTGTCGATAGGCTGGGGAACCAAAATTGGGAGAAACATGAGATGTTTGTGCTTACTTCTAGTCGGCTGCAAGGTCACGGGTGGAGAACGGAGGCGGGAGAGGGTGGGAGGAGGGTAGGTGGGAGAAGACACGTGATGTTTGCAGATGGGTAAGAGTGTTGAAAGAGGGCCAATGTCAAGTCATGGAGAGGCGGTCCACTAGTGAGTGAATGCTCAGACACTGCCACTGACTCTCAGGGTGGCCTTGGGAAAGTTAGCTAAGCTCTCTGGACTCCATTTTCCTCAAAATGGAGATGGTAATAATAGAACCTTGGATTTAGTAAGTGTTTAATAAAGGTCACTTAATGTTATTACCATGTTAAACTTTTTAAAAAAATCTTCTATCTTCCTACTACTATAAAGCTAAATTCAGTAAATGTGGTTGAGTCTGGGCCCTATCCCAAGGGGGCTTTATTGCTTAAATGTGGAAATAACATTGTAATGAGGTTGTTTTCATCTTCACAGAACTCTTAGAGCAAGGGGCCTTAAGACAGATTCTGAGCAAATTCCACCCCAGTTTCTTTGTGATTTCAGAGAAGAAATAGAAACATACCCTTGGTGATTAAATTGAAAAGTTTGCAATATTTTTCAGTTCTGCATGGGTTTTTTTGGAATTAGCCATCTGTTTTAACTTAATGAAATCCTTTTTATTTATTTATTTTACTTATTTTTTAAAAGATTTTATTTATGAGAGCGAGAGTGAGACCGAGAGAGAGAGAGCGTACGCACAAGCAGGGAGGGGCAGAGGGAGAGGGAGAAGCAGGCTCCCCACTGAGCACAGAGCCCAACATGGGACTCCATCCCAGGACCCTAGGACCATGACCTGAGCCGAAGGCAGACGCTTAACCAACTGAGCCACCTAGCGCCCCAATGAAATCCTCAATTAAAAATTGAGGGATTATAACTATCAGTTTAAATGCCTCTTCCTTTACTGACTGTCACCTTCACGAGGGCAGAGACTATGTCATCCTCATCCCTGGATTCCCATGCTCAGCATTGCGAAGCGTGGCACAGGGTAGGCACTGCGTGAATGCCAATAAGTGCAGTGCTTTAGCTTTTCGAGTTAGGGTGCTTTCATCTGTCCTAGTTCTGAAAGAGTTCAGACTAAGTCTAGGGAAAATCAAAAGCAGATCTAAAAAAGATAGGATAAAAACTTACTGGTGCTTCCTTATTAGTTCTCGCTAGATTTTTTTAAATGTCAGTTAGGAGAATATTATACATTTCATGGATTAATAGAAAATTGAGGTTGGCGTAGAGTGGCCTAGCTAGAAATGTAGGGATTTTGAGCAATAGCTTTAAAAGTATAAACTTTCAGCTATAAGATGACTATGTTTGGAGATCTAAGGTACAGTAATGTGACTGCAGTTAAGAGTACTGTGCTTTTTTTTTTTTTTAAGATTTTATTGATTTATTTGACAGAGAGAGACACAGCAAGAGAGGGAACACAAGCAGGGGGAGTGGGAGACGGAGAAGCAGGCTCCCCGCCCAGCAGAGGGCCCGACGCGGGGCTCGATCCCAGGACCCCGGGATCATGACCTGAGCCGAAGGCAGACGCTTAACTGACCGAGCCACCCAGGGGCCCCAACAGTACTGCACTTTATACCTGAAATTTGCTGAGAGTAGTTGTTAAGTGTTCTCACCACAAAAAAAAGATAATTAGGTGATGGATGTGTTAATTAACTTGATCGTGGTAATCATTTCACAGTGTATATGTATATCAAATCATCACATTGTACACTTTAAATATGTACAGTGTTATGTGTCAATTATACCTCAATAAAGCCGGAAAAAAAAAGAATTCTCCTCCAAACCCCACAGTCACTCTCATTGCTAAGGAAAGACTAGCCCTAGGAATAGAGATTGAAGGAATCAGTCAGGGAAAGATAGCACCAGACAAGACATCTGGAAGAAAACCAGTACTGTCCCTGTGAATCTTCCATAGTTAAAACTCCTTTTCTGCATCTCAGGGGTGAAGGCTTCTATAGGGATTGATTTCTGTGTTTAGTACTAGGACATGCTTTGGGAATAATGGAAACCATTAAGTTCTACAGGCTGACTGAATTCTATTTAAAATCCTACAAGTCTTGTTCGTCACCTGGATCTCTGTAGGGTTCATTTGCGAGGTTTTGTAGTCTAGCTATTTTTTTTTTTAAAGATTTTATTTATTTGACAGAGAGAGACACAGCGAGAGAGGGAACACAAGCAGGGGGAGTAGGAGAGGGAGAAGCAGGCTTCCCGCCCAGCAGACAGCCTGATGCGGGGCTTGATCCCAGGACCCTGGGATCATGACCTGAGCCGAAGGCAGACGCTTAACGACTGAGCCACCCAGGCACCCCTGTAGTCTAGCTATTGTGGCAGCAGAGATAATGTGCACATCAGAGCAGCAGAGACCTTGGATCAATTCTGCGTTTCTAGGAAGTGAAGTCCTTCAGAGAGGACTTGTTCTTTTAGCAGAAATCAAACTAATGTTGAACTTCTTTTGCCTTTTGTGAGTGGACAGTTAAAGAGAGTGCGAAACATTACTTCAGCCATTAGGTATGAGAAACTTGGAATCCATTTATCTTGCTGAATGCTTCCATAGGCCATTACAATCCTCCAACACTTTGAAACAGCTTAAGCCACGATAGGGTTGGTGAACCTCACACAAAATTCACTTTGGACATTGACTAGGCTGAATTTCTCTGGAAACATTTCTTCTCTAAAATCCTAGGACTTGTAAGGACCACATCCCTTTGATTTTTGGCATTCTGAGTTCCCAATTCCTTTTTCTATCATCTGGGTGTATAGGACCATATTCTGTCACTGTGAACTTGGCAAAGAGAAAGGAGAACTATGAAGGTGAAGTAGTCGGCACCAGCTCTTTCACAAGAGGTAGCATGAATTCTCTATATCCTCTTTTGTGCTTATGCACATTTAATTGGATTAAACAAATATCCAATAATTTGTACATAAGGAGAACAGTTCTAAATATGCTAAGATATAGAAAGCAGAGTAAGACTCCTCTGCCCTGAGGAAGCTTACATTCTAATGCACACAGAGCACAGTTTATATAGGGATCTTCAAAGAAAAGACTTGAGGGGAAATCCGGGAAGACTTCCTGGAAATAGTGATGGAAGGCAGTGTAGTATAGTTTTTAACTCCCAACACCAGACTCCTGGGATTCAAATCTCAGATGGACCACGTACTAGCTGGGTGATCTTTTTTTTTTTTTAATTTAATTTTATTATATTATGTTAATCACCATACATTACATCATTAGTTTTTGATGTAGTATTCCATGATTTATTGTTTGTGTATAGCACCCAGTGCTCCATTCAGTACATGCCCTCCTTAATACCCAACACTGGGCCAACCAATCCCCCCTAAAACACCGTCTGTTTCTCAGAGTCCATAGTCTCTCATGGTTTGTCTCCCCCTCTGATTCCCCCCCTTCAATTTTCCCTTCCTACTATCTTCTCTCTCTCTCTCTCTCTCTTTTTTTTAACATATAATGTATTATTTGTTTCAGAGGTACAGGTCTGTGATTCATCAGTCTTATACAATTCACAGCGCTCACCATAGCACATACCCTCCCCAATGTCTATCACCCAGCCACCCCATCCCTCCCACCCCCCACCACTCCAGCAACCTTCAGTTTGTTTCCTGAGATTAAGAATTCCTCGTATCAATGAGATCATCTTTCTCTGATTGACTTATTTCACTTAGCATAATACCCTTTAATTCCATCCTCGTTGTTGCAAATGGCATGATTTCAGGGGTTTTTTGATGGCTGCATAATATTCCATTGTATAT
>NC_138385.1:2817556-2837316 GCF_054177405.1 Leptonychotes weddellii | reverse complement strand
CCACATCTTCTTTATCCATTCATCTGTTGATGGACATCTTGGCTCTTTCCATAGTTTGGCTATTGTGGACATCGCTGCTATAAACATTGGGGTGCACATACCCCTTTGGATCACTACATTTGTATCTTTGGGTTAAATACCCAGTAGTGCAATTGCTGGGTTGTATGGTCTAGCTGGGTGATCTTGGGCCACCCTTCTGTGCCTCAGTTTCCTGAGAAACTGAGATGACAACATCAGAGCCTACCTCACAGAGGTGATGTGAGCATCAAGTAAGTTATTTGTTGGAGAGATCAGGGCCTCTTTGTAAGTCTGGGATAGTGGGAGACCCAGGCAAGGACTTCAGGAATAGATACAAGATTAGGTTGGTGTATTGGATTGTGTTGGCTGCTACACGATAGACTGAAGCAGGGTAAGAGTGGAGACCAATGAGGACAGGGTGGTTGTAGGAATTGAGGTGAAGGGCCTGAGCCTGAGGTCTGGCATGGAAGACAGGCAAAAGCAGGCAAGCATGAGCCACAGTGCAGAGGTGGGCTCCATAGTCGGGCCATGGTTGCTGGTCAGATTGGCTCAAATGATGGCAGAGAAGGAAGAGAAGTATGGAAAGTAACTTGGCAACTTTTTGTAGGAATAGAGTTTTGATGCTCACACTTGAGGAGTTTTGACATAACTCGGTAAAGATGAAGAATTTGGACTTTCTATTCCTTTTAGAGGATTATTGCACAATACGGTGGACATTTAATTCTGGAGAACTTCTGTTGTTGCAGCCAAGGGAAGTAAATGTTGAGTGCTGTTGATAAATAAGGAAAGGAAAGGAACAAACATTAAATGCCTCCCTGTGCTGATCAGCTGAATTCCTGCATAGCCTTGGGATTCTGGATGGGACGGGCTTGTGGAAGGGACACTCAGTTTGAGCACATTACTCAGGGGCTTCATGTACAACCCAGGCAAATGTGGGAGATAGGATGTAGAAGATTGCATCTAAGTGGGTAGCTAGAAAGCTCAAAAGTTTCCCATTTGTTCCTATGCTGTCATCCATATCAGGTGGGCTTCCAAAATAGTTGAGAGAGCTGTCAGAGTAATCATCTCAGATTTAATAATAGAGATAGTGGGTAATGGAGCAAGACAGGGCAAGCTCATTTCCCCTGAGGTCTGAAAAGCAGCATAGAAGAGATGATAAAGCCGATGTTTACAGACTGATTCGAATCCCAGTTCTCTCAGGTACTAGCTACGTAACCTCAGACAAGTTACTTCAGCTCTAATTGAAAAAAAAATTTCCAGTTTTATTGGCTCATATGGAATTTAAGAAAGAAACAAAGAAAAATAAATAAAACATAACATAATAAAGAAAAATATACAAAAAGCCAAACTCTTAAATATAGAGAACAAACTGGTCGTTGCCAGAAGGGATTGGGGGGGATGGGTGAAATAGATAAAGGGGATCAAGAGTACATTTATCTTGATGAGCACTGAGAAATGTATAGAACTGTTGAATCACTGTATTGAACACCTGATGTTAATATAATACTGTATGTTAATTATACCCCAATAAAAAGCAATAGGGAGAAGTTGGTCATTAGTTAAAAGAAAGTTTTACTGAGATATAATTGACACATGACATTGTGTAAGTTTAAGGTGTACAACATCATGATTTATGTATATATTGCAAAGTGATTACCACAATAAGTTAACTTCCATCATATTACATGGCCACAAATTTTTTCTTCGTAATGACAACTTTTAATATCTACTCTCATGGCAAATTTTAAATATACAGTACAGTTTTGTTAACTATAGTCACCATGCTGTACATTGCACCTCCAGAGCTTATTTATTTTATAACTGGAAATTTGTACCTTTTGACCACCTTCACCCGTCTTCTTCACCCCCATCCGCCACCCAGAGCAACCACCAATCTGCTGTTTCTATGAAGTGTTTTTTTTTTTTTTCAAGATTTACATATGAGATCATACAGTGTCTTTCTCCGTTGTCTTTCATTTAGCATAATGCCCTCAAGTTCCATCTATGTTGTTGCAAATGGCAGGATTTCCCTCCTTTTTATGACTGGGTAGTAGTATTCCATGTGAGAAATGGGAGTAATAGCACCTGTCACACGGGGCTGTTGCGAGGTTTAAATGGCGGGTTTTGAAATACACAGAACCTAGCACGTATGTACTAAGTTCCATAATTGTTAGCGATTATGGCTCCATCTGTGCTCTCCAGGCTGAGCTCCTTGGGTCTTCTAACCCCATGCTTCCCAAAGGTTAGTGCGCGTAGGCTGACCAGAGGTCTTGTAGCACGAGGATTCTGATTCAGCAGATCTGCAACAGCCTGAGGATTTGCTTTCAGGCAAGACCAACCCTGCTGGGCTGGGAGCCACATTTTCTCCCTTTCTTTCTTTCTTTCTTTTTTAAAAGATTTTATTCACTTATTTGACAGAGAGAGAGAGAGAGAGAGAGGAAGAGTACAAGCAAGAGGAGTAGCAGAGGGGGAGAGAGAAGCAGGCTCTCTGCTGAGCGGGGAGTCCGATGTGGGGCTCGATCCCAGGACCCCGCTTAATGACTGAGCCACCCAGGCGCCCCTGGGGGCCACACTTTAAATAGCAGAAGTCTAATTGGCATCCCTTCTTTCAGCCTCAACTTCTTTGTAATCATCTAAGCCACCCCCAGGGCGATCTTTATAAAATATCAATATCCATTATATCTTTACAAAATATCAGTTCGAGTCATAGCACCTCCAAGTGCTCCCATGTGACACTAGGGTAGATCAAATTCACACTTTGCCTCCGTCTGCGATTCAAAGCTCTTTGCTTCTGGCTCCAACCTACCTTCCTAAGCATTCTTGATTTCAGTCACACTGTGTTGCATGCTGAGCAGGCCTGGCACTTTAGTTTTGGTTTTGTCTTGCCTTTTTTATTGTGGTAGTAAAATACACCTACCATAAAATTTACCATTTTAACTCTGTGTTAAGCATGCGACTGAGGGGCATTTAGTGCCTTCTGCTGCTGTGCAGCCATAGCCGCTCTCCGTCCCCACAACTTTCTCATCATCCCAAACTGAAACTCCGCACCGTTAAACAATATTGCTCTGTTTCTCCGCCCCCCAGCCCCTGGAAACCACAGTCTTACTTTCTGTTTCTTAGCACGTTTTGCTATCCGTTATTTCAGTGAATCTTCACAACAGCCCAGTAAGGGGGTGCTATTATTATTCCCATTTTCTAGGTGAGGAAACTGGGGCCCAGAAAGGTCAGGTGACTTGCCCGGGTTCACATGCTAGGCAGTTGCCAGGATGTAGTGAGCACAGGGACTGAATGAACTGCTGAAATTTCAGAACTGGCAGGACCATGGAAATGTTTTATAGACGATCCAGAGATTTAGTTGGAATACGACTAAGATCAGGAATTTAATTAATTGCTGCTTTCTTTCAGGGACATGTTCAGTCTCTACTGCACCATATAGAAACTGGAAATATCCTGCTAGAATGTTGAAGGATGTAAGAAACCTTTTGCTTCTTAGTATTGCCTCAGATGAAGAGAACATGCCATACAGAATTCCCAAAAGTGCAAAACCAGTAAGAGATGTACTTGTAGATCCGACTTTGTTTCTCTATCGATCTGGGTTTGCCTTCCTTCCTTCCTTCCTTCCTTCTTTCCTTCTTCCTTCCTTCCTTCCTTCCTTCCTTCTTTCCTTCCTTCCTTCCTTCCTTCCTCCCTCCCTCCCTCCTTTCCTCCCTCCCTCTCTCTCTTTTTCTTTTTTCCTTCCTTCCTTCCCTCCCTTCCCTTTTCTTTTCTTTTCTTTCTTTCTTTCTTTCTTTTTCTTTCTTTCTTTCTTTCTTTCTCTCCTGTTTGTCTTTTAGGAACAGAACAGAATTAGCAGGATGAGAGATGTTCAGCAACCTTTGGCTGTTCATCAGCATTTTTCCAGGTAGGACTCATTGTTTTTTTAACTGATTCATCCACCAAACATTTATTCGGCATAGGTTTTCTGCCAGGAACAGTTTGGGATGCGGGGAGTACAACACTGGACACAAATCACCTGACCCTGTCCTCAGAAGGGACCACAGAAGGTGCACAAAATGAACATCAGCTTTGGTCTAGGAAAGAGTGGACATTTTACTTGTGGAGGTATGTGTGCTCTTATGTAGATAGGCTCATTTTCTTCAGTGCCTGTCTTCCCCACCACCTCACCCAGACCAAGGCCCATGCCTGTGCAGTGAGAGCTTGCTGAAAAAACTCAGGTTTGAGAAAAGAAAAGCCATCCTCTGGGGATAATGCAAAGGAATCAGAAAGCCTGATCCTGTTTCTGGATCTCTTTTGGGGCATGACTTTGGCACTCGCCATTTCCTGGTTTATGCAGCATTGTACGGGGCACACATGTTACCTAATCCAGTCTAGGTTAATTTTCATTCTTAATTTTATCCATTGGAAAATCATATTCCCTTAAGATGAGTATCTGATGAAATAGAGTCTTACGAGATGTAATTTTTGAAGACAGTTTTGATTGAAAATAAACTGGAAAATTCCATGATTTGAATGCCATACACATTTAACATCATTACTGTCTACATGAGAATTGTAAACATTTCATTCTTTCTCACTGTTTGAATATCTTTAATAAACCGTATATGAGTAAGAGATGATGACTTCATTCAAATTGATGAAGCATGCCATCATGCATCTCCCCCATAAACTTAAAAAAAAATCCCCCAGAGTCACACTGAGATTTGAAAGACCACTTTCCTTTATGTGAGCAATTGTTTATAAAAAAAAAAGTGTGTGTACGTTTCTCTCTCTCTCTCTCTCTCTCTCTCTGTGCATAAAGGAAGAGTTGGTCCTTGATAATGCACAGCAAATTTTATAACTACAAATATATGGCATGATTATCCTCCACAATGGCATTTTAAATACTTTGAGGTTTTTATTTTTAAATAAACAAATATTGTAACCAGAGTAATAGCCAAAGATGGATTCACTGTTACATTCTGCTTTTCTTCAGACCCAATCTGGTTTTCTTTAGAATTCCATATAAACATTTTAAATGATGTTTACATGAGCCAAACACTTTCTGGCCATTATTGGTCTGTGAAGGCTGCAAGGGTTTCCTTCTCTGTGTCAGTCGGGCCAGGCTGACTGACAGATTGGTTGGGGGTGGGGCGGTGGGCAAACTGATCAGCGGAGCCCAGTCAGGGCAGCCGCTGAGCTAGGACTAAATCTGCTGACTGGCTCATTGAGCCCCCCAGTGACTGCCTGGGAGAGAGGGCAGTTGTTCCTTGGTTACAGAGCACTAACTAGTTAACTTCAGCCTCTTCAGATGTGGCACAGTGAAGATGTGCTCTCTTTCTTGCTATATCTTTCTTTTTATGAAAGATAGTTTTCATGACTGCATTTGGTTATCACCAGGAACTACTGGTGACATTTTCAACTGAATTCTCCCCAGTTATGCTAGAATCCGTGATTCGTCTGTTGTTCTTTCCGTGGCACTTTTAGCAGCTCTGCTTTTTGCTCTTTTCAGATTTATTTCAGCCCCTTGACTGCTGTACTTTTTCTTGGTGAACCTTTCCTATCCCTGCCTCCAGCTTCTTAGTCAGTCTTTACATTAAGGTACAACTTTCAGGTACCTTTTCTGGCCAGTATGCTTAGTGCCTCTTGTCTTCCTTGGTGCTCAGGAAAACTCCAAGCAAAGATCAATCTAATCATCTCCCTTGTCCATTCCTACATGTGGGCTGTTTGTTGCTCTGGAGAAGATCTTGCCTCTGTGCTGCTTAGTACCACTCTAGAGTCATGCTCTTCCACCACACGATCATGACGAGGACATATATTAGGTGGCATAACAGCCCGGCTCTTGTCTCTGGCCCGAGACGCCACTTAACTCATGCCATGTTAGATTTATCCAGCCGGTCCACTGCATGGTGACTGATCTCAGGGCTCTCTCATTCTTGTCACAGTGGCATCAAGAAACCTCTGTATCACCAGTTGTTTGCCCTCAATTCCCTCCCTGAGAAGAGTGCATCTTACTCACAGTCCTTTAGATTGTATACTGCTGCTAATATTAATCTCTCTAGTTAAAGCTATGATGTATTGGGTGGCTACTCTGTGCTAGACACAGTGCTAGCCACTTTTATGTCCACTAACTTAATTCTCACAGAAACTTTGGTATGTAGGTATTATAACTCAGACTTTACAGTTCAGGTAATTGAGACTCATAAAGATTAAGGAACTCACAAAGACCACACAACTCTAAAGGGATAGAGTTGGGATTTGAACCCAGGTCCAAATGATTCAAAGCCCAAACTCTTCACTGTTCAACACTGGCTTCCATGTTGTTTTTGAGAGGTGTTTCTTAATTTCGAATGTTACACACAATAACGAACTTAAGAAATGCAAAAAACCCTGGAAAACAATAAAATAAAATAACTTAAATAAAAATAAAAATGTGTTTAATCACATAGTGTTCCATCAGCCGGAGACACTTCTGAAAGTTTTCTTTCCCTAGTCCTGTTTTCTACACAGGATTTTATTTGTTCGTGTGTGTATCATGTTTAACATGATTAGGCTAATATAACATATACAATTTTATGACCTTCTTTTTCACCTATATGATAACAAGTATTTTTTCATAATGCGGATTCTTCACAAACATGCTTTTCAGTGGCCTCTGCACTGATTAAAAAACACATGAAAAATCCACTGGGTAATGTCACAAATGCGGAGACTTTCCATGAAATAAGAAATATAATCTCAGGAGGAAGGATAAAGGGAGCTCGACTCCTAGTGGTGGGCTAATATTACTCTATTTTAAATTGAAGAATGCAACAAGTGTAGACATTTTATGTGGAGCTTCATTAAAATTCAACTTTATAAAATCCTCAAGCAGAACAAGCAAAGGTGGATGAGTCTGAAATTGTGGAGAATTTGTTGGAAAGGTCATCATCAGCCCTGAGATATGTAAGTAAATTCCTTGAATTACAAGACTGTATGTCGTCTTCATTCTGACATTTCTACTCCTCTAGGTTTGTGTCCAAAGAAAGTCATGATCTTGCTACTCTCTTGCCCCTCAGCCTTTTTTCTCCCCTCCACAGCTGCACGGTACAATAACTACGAGCCTACTGGAGTCCTGAAATAGTTCTCAGGATGTGTTCACTTTGATTCTAATTCAGAATTAAGCCTTTAGTGTCATTTAGTCCTGATCTGTTTCTACTGGGAGATGATGGCACATGTTTTCTGTGTGTCACACAGGCCCCAGATGTGGCCCCTGCAAAATGTTTCAAGATTAGGAATTTAATGAATTGACATAACTATAGCTTTATAATAAGCCTCAGTGTCTATTAGGACACATCCTTTTACACTGTTGTTGTTCTTCAGGATTATCGTGGATTTTGCCAACTCATTGCTCTCCATAGGAATTTTGTAATTAACTTCTGAAGTTATATAGAAAAGTAAATCTAAACAAATCTACCGGGTTTTGACCAGAACTACATTAATTAGTAGATTAATTGGGGAGATCTGATAGATTTATGATATCAGGACTTCTTGTCCAGGGATATGACATATCTTTCCATTTATTTAGATCTTCTTTTGTCTGCTTTAATAAAGACATTACTTTCTGTGTAATGTTTTAGCACACTTTTGTTAGATTAACTACTGAGCACTGTATAGTGTCTTTTTTTTAAGTAGGCTAATAGTTTTCAAAAATATTTTCATTATTGAAGTATAGTTGATATACAATGTTATATTCATTTCAGGTGCACAACATAGTGATTTGACATTTATATACATTATGAAATGCTCACAATGATAAGTGTAGTCCCCATCTGTCACCATACAAGGCTATTACAGTACTATTGACTACATTCCGTATACTGTACTTTTCATCTCCCTGACTTCTTTATTTTGTAACTGGAAGTTTGTACCTCTTCATCCCCTTCACCTACTTTGCCCATCCCCCCACCCTCTCCTCTCTGGCAACCACCAGTTTCTTTTCTATATGAAGAAACCTATAAATTTATTTAAAAACATGAAAAAGTGATTTGTGTAATTACAGAGATATAACTTTTTTTGGAAATATATAAGACCATAAGTATGTATAGTGCAATTTTAATAAATTACAATCTGATGATTGAAGTTTGTAAAATTAAAACATAATTTTCATAGTCATTCAGTTATATTTGTCTAATTTCCTTTGTTTAAACCTTTTTCAAAGGTTTCTTGTTTGACCCACAAATTATTTAGAAGTATGTTATTTAATTTCCAAGTGTTCAGGCGTTTTCCAGATATTTGGAAGTTCATTTATTATTGATTTCTAATTTAATTCTATTTTGATAAGACAACATAATCTGTATGATTTTAATGCTTTAAATTTACTGAAACTGGTTTTATGGTCCAGCATATTTTGAATCTTTAAAACAATTGCACATAGAATGTAAAACGTCTGTTCTATAGTTGCTAGGCATCGTGTTCCGTAAACACATAGGCCAAGTTTGTTGGCAGTGTAGGAAGTCTTCAATACCCTTACTTATTTTCTGTTTACTTGCTCCATTGATTACTGGTAGAGAATGGTGTTGAACTCACCAAATGAAACTGTGGGTTTGTTTGTTTCTTCTTTCAGTTCTTACTCCATTTTGAAGCTTTGTAATTAAGTGTATACCTATTTAGGATTGTTATGTTTTCTTGATTCCTTTATCATTGTGAAACATCCCTCTTTTTCCTTAGTACTTTGCTTTACCTGAAGTCTTCTTTGTCTGATACTAATTAGCCATTCAACCTTTTTGTCATTAGGATTACATAGTATATATGTTTCTATTCTTTAACTTGTAACCTAGCTGTGTCTTTATAATTAAGGTATCTTGTAGACACTTGAATAGTTGACCTTTGAACAACACAAGTTTGAACTGCACAGGTCCACTTATATGTGGATTTTTAAATAAATACAAGACAGTACTGTAAATGTATGTTCTCTTCCTTATGATTTTCTTAATAATAACATTTTCTTTTCTCCAGCTTACTTTATTGTAAGAATGCAGTACATAATACATATAACATCCAAAATCTGTGTTAATCGACTGTTTATGTTATCAGTAAGGCTTCCACTCAACAGTAGGCTATTAGTAGTTAAGTTTTAGGGGAGTCAAAAGTTAAATGTGCATTTTCAACTATGTGGGGGGTGTCAGTGCTCTAACCCCTCACATCGTTCAAGGGTAGTTTGGCCTTACTTTTCTTTTTCTTTTTTTTAAGATTTTATTTATTTATTTGAGAGAGAGAGATAGCGAGAGAGAGCATGAAACGGGAGGAGAAGGAGAAGCAAGCTTCCCACGAACAGGGAACCCGATGCGGGCTACATCCCAGAACCCTGGGATCACGACCTGAGCTGAAGGCAGATGCTTAACCGACTGAGCCACCCAGACATCCCTATTTTTTATTTTTTTTGAAAGATTTTATTTATTTGTTTGAGAGAGAGAGTGTGAGCACAGGGAGGTAGGGGCAGAGGGAGAGGGAGAAGCAGGCTCCCCGCTGAGCAGGGAGCCCCACGCGGGGCTCGATCCCAGAACCCTGGGATCACGACCTGGCCTGAAGACAGACGCTTAACCGACTGAGCCACACAGGCGCCCCTTGGCCTTACTTTTCTATCCAATTTTAGCAGTTCCAGACTTTATATTTGTGTCCGTTGACAGTTAATATAATTATTAGTATGGTTAAATTTAAGTCTACCATCTTACTACATGTTTTCTGTTTGTCCCATTTGATCTTTGTTATCTTTGTCTTCTTTTTCTTCTTTCTTTTGAATTAAATGAGTATTTAATTAGTATGCCATTTTATCTTTTTTGATTTATAATTTATATCACATGTGTGTTTTATTTGTTGCCCTAGGCAGTTTATAGTATACATCTTTAACTTATTACTGTGTGCTGTGAACTCCTATTGTGCCACTTCATGTATAATCTAAGAACCTGACAACAGTACATTGTTACTGTCCACCCTCCTGTCGTTTGCATTGTTATTATCATAGGTTTGACTTCTACACATATTATAAACCCTACAGTCCTTTGTTTTTATTTCGATTCTCTTGGACATAAAGATGAAAAAAATTATTTTATATTTATCTATGTATATATTATTGCCAGTGCTTTTCATGTCTTTATGTAAATCTGAGTTTCCATCTGATATCATTTTCCTTTTACCTGAAGTACTTCCTTTAATATTTCTGGTAGTGCTAATGTACTGGCCTTGACTTCTTTCAGGTTTTGTTCATCTAAAGGTGTCCTTACCCTCAACTTCTTTGAAGGGTGGATTTTTGTTGGATATAGAATTCTAGCTTGATTCCAAACCCTTCCCCCAGCACTTTAAAGATGTTTCAGTTTCTTTTGGCTTGGGTTGTTTGATAAGAAGTCAGACAGAGGTCATTTTTTTTTTCTCTTGTATTAAATGTGTTTATTTGTTTGCTTTTAAGATTTTCTTTTTATAATTGGTTTTCAGCAGTTTGTTTATTATATGCCTTAGTGAGTTTTCCATTGTGTTTATTTTCTTGGATTCATTGAGCTTCTTGAATATGAGTTTATATTTTTCATCCAGTATGGAAAAAATGGCCATTATTCAAATTATTTTGCCTCCCCTTTCTGGGAATCCAGTTACATATATTTTAGATTGCCCGATTTTATCCCACAGTGAGGCTCTGTGCATTTTCTCAGTCTTTTTTCTCCACTCTGCTGGATGAAACTCAGATCTGTCTTCCAGCCATACATAAGCTATGATTGTTTAAAATGTTTTGAATTTACTGGGTTTGTTCTTTCCCTGGTAGTTGTTCCTTGATTGGTCTTGCAGAGTATCACTTTGCACAGGCACAAGTTAAATATTCAGCCAAAGGTTCAAGGGACGCTGTATTCAGATTTCTGGAGTTTGTTTGTTTTGCCATAGCTTTTTTCTTTCTGGTATTCTGCTCCACAAATTCCAGCCACCTTGGCTTTCGTGAACTCTTATTTCTGTCTCCTAATCTCAGTGAGACCACTGTACTCTGCTTGGGATTCTGCTTCACAAACCATGGTCTGAAAGTACCTTTAGGTAGAAAGCTGGGATTATTGTAGGGTTCGTCTCATTTTTGCTCTTATCTTAGGGATCACAGGCATGTGCTGCCTGCTGTCCAATGTTTCCAAATAGGTATTTCCTCTAATTTGTCCAGTCTCTTAGTTGTTCATGGCAGGAGGCTATTCCATGGCCATAAGCAGTAGTCCCTATAAATTTCTGTTTTGATTGTATCTTCAAAAAAAAATTTTCTAATTGCTGGTATAAAGGAACAAAATTAACTTTTATATATTAATCTGGTATATAGAAATCTTGCTGAAGTATTGTATTATTTTAGTAAATTGCAGAATCTCTTGGATTTTCTATGTAGATAATCATAGTGTTCATGAATGAGGACTTTTATTTTTCCTTTCCAAGAGTTATTGATTTTATTTCTTTTTCTTATCTTAATGCATTGGTTAGTACTTTTAGCACTATTAAAATGTATTAAATGTTTTAACAGCCAGTCTTATTTTTTTCCTGAATCTAAAAAATTCCTTTAATGCTCTACCTTTGAGTATGATCTTTGTATGCTTTTGGTTGTTTCCCTTTATCAGGTTAAGGAGGCTCCTGTCTCTACCTAATCTGTTAAAAATATTTTTAAACAACTATACATATGTTTTGAATGATATCAAATGCATTTTCTGTACCTACTGAGATGATCACATTCTTTTTTCTTTTTGTCTGATATATTGAATTATGTTTTTTCTAATGTGAAATTATCTTAGTATTTCTAGAATTAGCCTAAATTTTTAAATACTCTCTTGGTTTGGGTTTGATAATTTTACTTAGGATTTTGCATCTGGATCATAAATAAAATTGGCTTATAAAATTTTCCCTTTTGATGCTTCCTTTATCTGGTTTGGTATAAAGAATATACTAGGATTATAAAATGAGTTGGGTGAGAGACTTCTCTGTTTTCTGGAATAATTTGCATGAAATATGATACACCTATTATTTAAATGTTTGGAAGTATCAGTCTGTGAATGCCTTGGGACTGTTTTGTTTAGATTAGGTTAGGTTGCTTTTCTGTGGATAGATTCTTAATTATTGCATTAATTTCTTTACATTTATATGATTTCTTCCAATTTTCTTTGTATTATTAAAGAGGTTTAATAGGTGAAAATATATTTTTCTAGGAAATACATCATTTCATCTCTGTTTTCAAATTTATAGTCATAGAGAGCTGATCATACTACTTTTTACCATCTCAAATTCATATGTATGCACTTTCCATTCCAGAATAAGTCTTCTCCTTTATTTCTTGATCTATCTGGTATAACAATATTTTATTTTATTGTGTTTTTTTAAGAAACAGATATTTTTGACCTGTTCTATTGTATCTTTTTTATCAGTGTTGTTTTCTCATCCTATCATTATTATTTCCTTGCATCTCCTTTATCTGGCTTTACTCTTATTTAATTTTTTAAAGATTTTATTTACTCATTGGACAAAGAGACAGCGAGAGAGGGAACACAAGCAGGGGGAGTGGAAGAGGGAGAAGCAAGCCTCCCGCCTAGCAGGGAGCCCGATGCAGGGCTCCATCCCAGGACCCTGAGATCATGACCCGAGCTGAAGGCAGACGCCCAACGACTGAGCCACCCAGGCGCCCCAGCTTTTCTCTTATTTTTACAATTTGTTTTGTTGACTGCTTAGCTCATTTATTTTCATTTTTTTCTCATGAGCATTTAAGGGTCTAAATTCCTTGGTGTTGCTTTAGCTGAATTTTTTAGGTTTTAATATGCAGTATTTTACAATCCTTCAGTTCTAAATATTTTCTGATTTCCAGAGTTATCTAAGAAATTTTGTTTTTGTTGTTGCTATTGTTTTAAATATTCAGATCTACAGGGTTTTATGTTATCTTTTTGTTCTTGATTTCTAATTAAATGGCATTAGGACTGGAGCATATGGTTCTTTGTTGGTTGTTGATCTGTTTTATGGCCTAGAATGGCCTATTTGTGTTTCATGCTCTGAAATTCCACTATGATGTTTCAAATGTGGTTTTATTTTAATTTATCCAGATTGGGTCACATTTTCCATTCTGGGAAAATTTTAGCCATTATTTCTTTACTGCCTTTCTCTAATTCTTGCTATTCTCTTCATCTGGAACTCCTAGTGGAACTATATTAGGCTTTCCCATTCTGTTATGCATGTTTCATAATCTCTTGTTTCTTATTTCCCACTTTACTATCTCTCTGTAAAGGCAATATGGTAAATTTCTTCATATTTGTATTCTATTTACTAATTTTCTCATCTGTTTTTTAAAATTTATTTTATTTTATTTTTTAAAAGATTTTATTTATTTGAGAGAGAGAGAGAGCAAGCACACAACCTGGGGGAGTGGCAGGCAGAGGGAGAGGGAGAACCAGACTCCCCGCTGAGCAGGGAGCATGACGCAGGGCTGGATCCCAGGGTCCTGGAATTATGACCCGAGCCAAAGGCAGATGCTTAACTGACTGAGCCACCCAGGCACCCCTATTTATTTATTTTAGAGAGAGAGAGAGAGAGACGGTGGGGAGAGTCAGAGGGAGAGAGAGAGAGAATCAGACTCCCCGCTGAGCATGGAGCCTGACCTCATGACCCCTGAGATCAGGACCTGAGCCAAAAGCAAGAGTCCTACCCTCAACTGACTGAGCCACCAGGTGCCCCTCATCTGGTTTTTCTTTTTTATTTATTTATTTATTTATTTATTTATTTATTTATTTGACAGAGAGAGACACAGCCAGAGAGGGAACACAAGTAGGGGGAGTGGGAGAGGGAGAGGCAGGCTTCCCGCTGAGCAGGGAGCCTGATGCGGGGCTCGATCCCAGAACCCTGGGATCATGACCTGAGCCGAAGGCCGATGCTTAACGACTGAGCCACCCAGGTGCCCCTGGTTTTTCTTAATACATGCTTAATCCATCCTTTTGAAATTAATTCCATTGAATATGTTTTTATTTATAGAATTTCACTTTTGTTCTTTTTCATGTCTACCTGGTTTTTCTCATATTTTCAGTTCCATCTATTTTGTTTTTCATATTTTTAAACACAATTATTTTATAATGGCTTTTAGATCTTTTAATTATTTCAAGGTCTTGGAGGTCTCATACTGGGTGCTGGTGTGTGTGTTTCCTATATGGTGGATTGTTTCCTTACATACTTTCTAATTCTGCATGGTGAGCCCATCTTCAGCATTACCTTACCTGTGGAAATTCTGTGGAACTTGTCTTTAGAGAGTATCTCTCCAGAATGGGTTTGTCTTTGCATCCCTTAGAACCTTATTCAGTCTAATAGCGCCCTTTTTTTCCTACCCAAAGAGTATGCTGAGATAGCCAAACTTCCTTGTTTTCTTCCTTTGTGTCAGGAGGGCTTTTTAAATGAAACCATAGCCTCTAGGAGTCTTGCCTATATGTAGGGAGGAGGTGGTGGGTTTTAGTTTCAATGCTTTGCTTGGATTCTCTGTCACCAAAGAGGGCCTTAATACCCGAGGTCCTTTGTTGCATAGCTATGTTTCCTGCTCCTCACAACAGCACCGGTTGGGGTACTAACCAGCTTTGGTTTTCAGCATCTTCTCAGTGTTGTACCCCTAAGCTCTCCCTTACTTTCTTGAGAGCTTTTAAAGGATGTGTGTTATGTTTTAACTGCTGCTTCTTATTTAACAGACATGTTTTTGAACGTCATTGACTTCTACCTTGAGGCTTTGACCTTGAGGTAATGTGTGAGTCTAATTATACAATTCAAAGCAGAGGACTTTGGTGATTTTAGGGCCATTTTTTATATGCCCAGGATTTCTGTGATAGCAGCAATAAATGCAGATTTTGTCTATTGTGGTGTGGTATTATGTATAGATATGAAACTTTTAACCCACATCTGTCTTTGTTTCAAGCGTTCTTCAAGTTAGTGGATGTTAAAGGAATTTTAAGGGTATAGAGTTAAATGTACAGATACTTTTGGATTAAGTTGTGTAACTTCACAGAATGTTTTTGTAACTTTTTCAAATATATTCATTTGTAATGCTATTGTGACTAAATTTATTGGGGATCAGACAACAAAGCAAGTCTTCAACATCTACATAACGTATGAGAGGGTTATTGGTACTTAATGAAATTCTGTCTTTAAAAGAAGTAGGCATTCCTTAAGGGAAAGGTGCTATGCAATTGAGAATTCTGATTAGTCTTATTGCTTTATTGTGATTCATCATAGACTGATTTCTTAGTAAAATGTTGTTCCACTTTGATTTCAGAATTCTTTGTTACATCACTGAATAATGGATGAGGCTGATAGAGAAAAAGAGAAGAGGTATGAATTCATAACTGACTGATATTTCTGTCAAAGCCCTCTCCTCTGTCTTCTGTTCCTATTTCACGTCTTGCAAAATCCTACTTCCTTGGGGAACCCTGACTCAGGGAAATTTGGTCTCTCCAGTGGGTTTTCGATAACCCCTGGCCCCAAGTCTGTTATAATACTTAGTACATTACTTATGTACCTGACAGCCTCCCTCATCAAACTGTGTCTTCCATGACTTACACAGTGGCTGCCAGGAGCTGACACTAAATAATTGCTTTACATTCCCTGGTAGGTTTAGAAGCCTGTTTTGGGGCCATGGTTTGCCTAGAGCTTAAATTCATGTATGTTTGAAAAGATAAATTACCTTATTTTTCCAGTTCAAGCGTCTAAAGTAAATTCCTGAATGGGAAGAAATCAGAGAGGGAGACAAACCACAAGAAACCCTTAACTCTGGGAAACAATCTGAGGGTTGCTGAAGGGGAGGTGCGTGGGGGGGATGGGGTAACTGGGTGATGGGCATTAAAGAGGGCACAGGATGTGATGAGCACTGGGTTTTATATGCAACTGATGAATTATTGAACACTACATCTGAAACTGATGATATACTATATGTTGGCTAATTGACTTCAAATTAAAAAAGATGTTAGTTTTAAAAAATAAATTCCAGTGCACTGATCAAAAAGTTTTTGTCCAAATTTTTCAGCATGATCTGTTTTTCAAAGGTAAAAAAAAAAAATATTTCAATTAGCCTTTTATTGTTCAGCCTGCTCTCTGAGATGGAGCAATGGCTTTGCAAGAGCCTCTTGAGTAATTATATATCATATAGAAAGAATTTTCTTTAATCAGAAGTACTCTTGTAAAAGCAGGTAAGAATATATGTTGGAACAAAGATCCACCACTAAATTCAAGTTAATTTGGATTTAATTTATTTTATATAATTCTTAGGTTACTGTGCCAGACACTGTGCTGGGCTTTGCTCTGGAAGACACTGAGACAGATGTGGTCCCTATCCTCGAGGACCTCACAGTCTAAGGGAGATGAGATTGGTTTTCATTTCCTCATTTTATTTTTTTTCATTTCCTCATTTTAATATTGGTAATTATTATTGTCCTATGAATGATCAAGGATCTGGGTTTTTGCTCAAAGTTTGACATTAACAACTCCCTTTCTCTTTTCTTATTTCTTCTCCATCCATTGTTTCATCATCTGGATTCCTAGACCTACCCTTACCATTAACAATGCTGATTGTTTTTTGTCACTTAGGGATGTACCTGATGTATCTGAAAGTAAAAAGAAGGATCGGTTCAGTACCTTTTTCACAGAACTGCGTGCCATGCTGCAAACTCGTGGTTATCCTGTAAAAGGAGACAGATCTAAAACAGCGCAGGACACTGCCGCCGCTTCACAGAAGGAAGGTTTGATCTGGGCACCCCAACTCATCCTTATAGCTTTTTTTTTTTTAAAGATTTTATTTATTTATTTGAGAGAGAGAGAAAGCATGAGGGGGGGAGGGTCAGAGGGAGAAGCAGACTCCCCGCCGAGCAGGGAGCCCGATGCGGGACTCGATCCCGGGACTCCAGGATCATGACCTGAGCCAAAGGCAGTCGCTTAACCAACTGAGCCACCCAGGCGCCCTCCTTATAGCTTTTTGATTAGCCATATTGAAAATTGGTTGCGGGTGGGACAGCTGGGTCTCTCCCTTTATTTCAAACATCTTTGGGAGGGATTAATGAATAGAGGATCTCCTGAAGCACCTTCTAATACACAGATACTTAGTTTCTCTCTATTCATAGTTTGTTTATAGCCAATGCTGAAAATGTTGTTAAGGTCCACATAAAAGTGGAACAAGGAAATGAGAATTAATAGAAGTATACTGGGCAAGAATAATGCAAATTTCTGTATCTTAGGCACTTGAAGCATATGGTAAATGTTGCTAAGGGAAACGTGGCCCTGAGGGTGTAAAATAGTACCTATACTATTTAAGTAGGCTTAATTCAAAACATCTGAACAGGTTATACCCATATGCATATAATCATGCTGTAAAAATCTGTTACTTAAAAAAATATTTTCTTGACCCCATGATACTTCTATTACTCTATTTCTGTGCCCTCTTCACAGCACAACTTCTTGAAAAGATTGTATGGACCCTGTCCCTACATCCTCATCCCTCATTCTTTCCTCAGTCCACTCCACTGAGGCTACAGGTCTCACTGGTCCAGTACAACTACTTTTGTCAGGGATAACAGTGACCTCCACACTGCTGAATTATTTGGTCCTTAACTCTCCACATCTTTCTTGGCCTTTTAAAAACATTGGACCGGTGACCACTCCTTTCTTCTTGAAGTATTTTTCTCCTGGCTTCCAGAATAACACACTCACCTGGTTTCTCTCTTAGCTCACTGGCTGCTCCTTCCCTTTTTTTCTACTTTCTACCTTTCCACTTTCCCTTTCAACCTCTGAACACTGGTGTGCCCCAGAGCTCAGTCCTTGGACCTTTTTTCTTCTCTAGCTACACTCATTTCCTGGGTAATCTCATCCAGTCTCTTAACTTGAAGTGCTAACTGGATGTCAGTGACCCCTGCTTGTTAGGTCTATCTCTAGCCCCGACCTACCTGAGGTCCATACTTGAGAACTGTACTCATTATCAAATCAGCAAGAGTTTCCTATGTGACTTCTTCACTTGGATATCTAGTAGAAAAGTTAACATGGTCATAAAGGAACTCTTGGTCCCTCTCTACTCCATTGCCTCTCAGCCCCCCACCCCCCCACCCAGGTTTCCTTAGTCCAGTAACTGATACCACCAGTCATTCTTCCAGCTGCCCAAGCTAAAAATGTATAAATCATTCTTGTGTCCTCCATTTCTTCCACCTCCTCATCTAATTCTTCAGCAAGCCCTTTTGGTTTTGCCTCTAAAATATATCTCAAATCCATTCACTTCTCCCCATTTCTATAGCCTTGGTATACCAACCGAATCCAGGCCACCAACATCTGTTACTTTTGTAGAAGCCTCCTAGCTATACTCTGCTTCCAGGCTTGCTCCCCAGTTTGATCTGTTTTGCACAAAATACCATAGTTGTCTTTTATTTTTTATTTTATTTTTTTAAAGATTTTATTTACTTATTTATTTGACACAGAGAGAGAGAGAGAGAGAGAGCACAAGCAGGGGGAGGGGCAGAGGGAGAGGGAGAAGCAGGCTCTCTGCTGAGCAGGGAGCCTGACATGGGGCTCAATCCCAGGACCCTGGGATCGTGACCTGAGCCCAAGCCAGACCCTTAACCAACTGAGCCATCCATAGTGTGCCCCCATAGTGGTCTTTTAAAAACATGTCACTCTAGGGGCACCTGGGTGGTTCAGTCGGTTAAGCGTCCAACTCTTGATTTTGGCTCAGGTCATGATCTCAGGGTTGTGAGATCGAGCTCTGCACTGGGTGTGGAGCCTGCTTAAGGTTCTCTATCTCCCTTTCCCTATGCCCCTCCCCTCAAAACACGTATCACTCTCTTGCTTAAAAGTATCTCATATTCCACTTAGAATAATGTCAACTCCTTAACATATACCCTACATGATCTGACCCTGCCTGTCTTTCAAACTTCATTTCCTACTACTCTATCCCTTGGTCATCCTACTGTAGCCACTCTGGCCTCTCGTTTGTAATTTAAATAGGCCAAATTCTTTTCTGCTTCATTTTGTACTTACTCCTTCCTCTGCTCAAGATGCTTTGCTCCCAGGTTTTCCTGTGGCTGTCTTCCTGTCATTCCTGTCCATGTGTTTGTTATTTGTCTACCCCCTCTCACCATTCTGTAAGATACAAAAGGATAGTCATGTCACTTGTCTTGTTTGTACTATATTCTGAGCCTCTAGAACAAAATAGGATACGTAGCTAGAGCTCAGTAAATATTAGTTAAATAATGGGGCACCTGGGTTGTGCAGTTGGTTAAGCATCTGACTCTTGGTTTTGGCTCAGCTTGTAGATCTCAGGGTTGTGAGATCGAGCCATGTGTCGGGCTCCATGCTCAGCGCAGTGTCTGCTTGAGTTTCTTTCTCCCTCTCCCTCTGCCCGCCACTCGTGCTCTCTCAAATAAATAAATCTTTAAAAAATATTCAGTGTGGAGGTTCCTCAGAAATTTAAAAATAGAGCTACCCTATGACCCAGCAATTGCACTACTGGGTATTTACCCCGAAGACACAGATGTAGTGAAAAGAAGGGGCATATGCACCCCAATGTTCATAGTAGCAATGTCCACAATAGCCAAACTGTGGAAAGAGCCAAGATGCCCTTCAACAGATGAATGGATAAAGAAGATGTGGTCCATATATACAATGGGATATTACTCAGCCATCAGAAAGGATGAATACCCAACTTTTACATCCACACGGATGGGACTGGAGGAGATTATGCTATGTGAAATAAGTCAAGCAGAGAAAGTCAATTATCATATGGTTTCACTTAT
>NC_138385.1:2794375-2817456 GCF_054177405.1 Leptonychotes weddellii | reverse complement strand
AGGTAAAGCTGAAAGTCAGTGGGGAAGTGACTTCAGCAATCAGCTATGAGAGAGTGTCATGGGTTGTTTCTTGAGCTTGAGGAGCTGTGACCAGAATTGAGTTTCCAGGCTAGGACAATAGTCAGAAACACTGATCATGAGGCATTTGTGCAATTGGTGTGGTTTATTTTTATATTCTGTCATTTCCCAGGCAGTTATACACCCTCTTTTCATTGCCTCTTTATTGAGGGTTCTGAAGCTTTTCTGCTCATGCTTGGCCTCGTTATTATCCAAATCTACTGATAGGAAAGGATCTGAGACTCATACCCACTGAGAAAACAAGCTCTGCTATCAGAATTATCCTTGTCAGGGCATTTAACATTTTTAAAAGGAATCAAAGTTGTATGCCATGGGTCTCTAACTGTTCTGTGAGGAGAAGAAACTTAACAGTTATTGACATGCATTAAAATAACTGGAGATTGGAGGGCTGTGTTAGGGAAAGCCCTGTATTAGTGAAGTTAGTAGACTATAGGTGGGATTGGGGCAGGTGGTGGGTCAGATGTTGATAGCAAAGGCTCTGAGTGAGCACAGCATCAGAAACAGTGTTCACTGGGAAAACTGGAAAACCTTGAAGAATGGAGAACGATGGATGGGAGATACAACTTTATTAACAGCTTTGAAGAGATAAGAGATAGGCCTTAAAAGATATTCTAGTTAGGTGTCTGGATCTGCCTAGAGGCCTTGACACAGCCGTACCTTCTCTGGCATATTATGATAACTGGGTTTAGGTGGAATGCAGAAGACTTAAAGAAGTCAAGAAAAGGAAAGAACTGGAGGTTGAAAATCATAAAGTTTTTGGCGAGGTGTGTACAGTGGAAATTGAATTGGATGATCTTCAAGGTCTTTTTCAATTTGAAACACTTCTCTGTTTATGATAATTTACAAGCAATTAGTTAGTCTACATCAGCTCCTTCATTAGCACTCAGCATTTTCTCATGAGAGTCTTTTCTATAAAATTAATTATAACTTTGAAAAATCTAATACCCATAGCTAATCATTTTAATGTGACAGTTTTCTATCCTTTCTTTGTTTTTCTAAAAAGGTGAAGTCAATCCAGAAACCTCCAGAGAGCAATCTGATTGGATTCCATCATTTCAGAGCTATGAAGACTTCAAGTGTAAGACACTGCAAGTAAGAGGGGGTTTGTTCTTGGATTACCTCATATGTTATAACACATCCAATAGAAGATGAAGAATACTGTTTTTCACCGTGTGACTAAGAGACCATGCATCTCAGGATTACCTAGGGAGCTTGGTAAAAATACAGATTCCTGGGACCCACCTTAAACTGTCTGAATCAGAGTCTCAATTCTGGTAGGGCCAGGAGCCTGCATTTCTAACAGGCTCTCCAGATGCTTCTTATGCCAACTGAGTTTTGAAAACCACTCATCTTGAGTGACAACAAATACAAACAAATCTTTGTTAGTGGCAAATTAAATACTATCTGGTAGACCCTTCAACATAGATTGTTAGCCTCTAAAAAACAGGCCTTCAAGTCTTCCTTTTTCCCCTCAAGGACATGAGGTGTTTATGGTTTCTAGCTCCAAGGAAACTGCTTAGTTTCACTAAGTTCAAAGGCCAAAAACTAAAGCCAGAATGACCATGGTCTTTTGAGTCAGATAGATAGGGCTATGAATTGTGCCCTTGTCATTTACTTGCTCTGTGTCCTTGAGAGAGTTATTGTCCCTGAGCCTTGGTTTCTTTCTCTGTAAAATGGGTATTAAAAAATCTCTTTCACTGAGTTGTGAGAATAAGGTAGATAGGTGTAAAATATCTAGCACACTTCCTCACTCCCTTCTCCATGTCATTCAGTTTCCCATATTTTCTATTCCCGTGTCTCTCTGTGTTGAGATCTGAGTCATTTCTTCAGCTCTGTTTTCTTTCCAGCTGTGTTCTAGCATGCTATGTAACTGTACAGTGAGTTTTTATTTTTTGACAATAATATCATTTCTAGAAATTGTGTTTCTTTTTCACATCTGCCTGGTCAGTTCTGAGTCTCTTGTTCCTTCATCATATTTTCAATACCCTTTGTTATTTATTTAAGCCATTTAAGCAAACTTATTTTCTATTTTATCTTCAATAATTCCTGTACTGTTTTTGAATCTGATTCTGCATTTTATTATTTGTACTGCCCCTTGTTCATGATGTTTCATTTCTTCCTGGTGTTATTAATATCTTATTACAAGCTCATGTTATTTGGAGCTTTATCCACATGAATTCCTTGAGCCCTGGTTTTAGACTGATTCTCTAGGGATGATTTCAGTTTCTTTTTACTAGATGTCTGGGGTCAGGAACCCCTTAAACTGAATAATGGGCTTGGGCTGTGGAAGTCTACAGAGGTAGTTCGTGAATTCCAGCTCCCAATCTGTGTGAGTGCGGGCTTCTGTTTAGCACTTCTCAGAAGAGACTAGTTTTGGTTTTCCCTCTCTAGCCAGAGCCGAGGCTGAGGCAGGCATGTGCATTCACTGTCTCCCTTTGCTGGATAAGATCTGTTTTGCCTGCTAAGAGTGTTACCCTTTGGGAAGCTTGGTTTTATGCAGAAGTCTCTGATGCCACTTCCCACCTTGTGTAAGCCTGGGTTTGCTTTCTCTCCCCCAATCTCCATGCCATCAGTGTTGTACAGGTATTTCCAAGGCAAATACAGACTCCAATATCCCCTTTCCTTTTAATTCCCATGTTCTAGTCATTTCCAATACCAGATTGTTTGCTTTACTTTACAATAAGCTTGGTCTTTTTATGAAATAGAAGTTTTTGTATACTTTATTCATCATTTTAGGGGTTCTTTACCAGGAGGCATTTGTCTGGATATCAAATCCATTATATAGCTGGAAAGTAATGGAAATATCCATATTTATAAGTAGATGACTGAACTAACCACAAATAAAATGCCCTGCAAAATATTCTTAGCATTTTTGAAATTAATTTTGAATTAAATGTGAAACAACCTACATACGGAAATGAATCTTCCTAGCTTGTGTTGCAGAGTTTTGTGTTAATTGGGTATACGTTAAAATTTGTTTGTCTAAGTGACACATCATTTGATAAACATCTCATGCTTAAGGTTAAGTAGATTCTGTGTAGGAGGCAGAATAATGGAATTTTAATTAAGTCTGTGTCTGCTTTATTGATATTTAAGGACCACAATGCATTTTCAGTGTGCTATTACAATTATTTATGCATTTTGAAATAAAGCTATCATTTTATTATTGTTCCACTATTTAATTACATTATTATTCTCTCTTCATTAGTCATTAGATGGCTTTATGATAATACTGAGCGCAGATGGAGTGATAATTTTTGTCGCTGGAAACATCACTTGTCTCCTTGGCCATTTACCAGTAAGTTTTTCCAGTTTGGTGGGAGGGATCATTCTGGTTTATTGTTTAGAGGTTCATCATTTGTTTTCAGGAACATATAACTCATCAGAGAAGATGTTTGCTCAATGTGTCAAAATGTGCACCTGTTTTATTGTCATCTTCATTGGTTTCAGTTTTAGATCTATAATAACAAAATTCTGATATGAGGTAATGCGGTACTGTGTGTGTGTGTGTGTGTGTGTGTGTGTGTGTGTGTGTAGTTTCTAAACTGCCCCTGAAGGCAGTCTCCAAAGAAGAATGTGGTTTTGAAATGGCAGTCTCCTCAGTATCAGTGGATAACCTCCAAGGTGACTGCTTTGCGAGGCAGCCCTCACTGGAATGGATATGTTTGATTTTGTGCATTTCTTTAGAGTCCACTATATACTGATTAAACAATGAATGTCGTGATTTGTTTGTGCTGGCCCATGGCATCCATTCCCAGATCCGATTTGCTTTTGTTTCTTTATATTGAAGAACAAATTATGATCTCATTTAGAAAAAAAATATAGAAGTGATGACATAGTTTAGCAGGAGACATCTACCCATGAGTTGCAGTCAGGGTCTGTGGTGTCCAAAAAGGTCACTCAGTCCTGAGCTCTTTGGTGTCACTATGCCCTTCTTCTCTATCTTCATAGGACCATTGACTTAGAATATGTGATTTCCGAAAAATTTTTTCTGGACCTTCAGGCTGCACATCTAACAAATATACCACTTAAATATGAAAGTACTACATACCTTCCTATTCCATTAATGCATGTGTATGAAGAGAAGATATTTAGAATACATTCTCCTCCACTCCTGAAATCTCTGTCACTTGGCTAGTTTTGTGAATCATATTTGGATTTTTGCTTTCATTGTATATTACTCATTCCACAGAGTTGTCTAAAGAACTTGACAAACCCTGACCCAGAGATCTATAGTACTCAAGTTTGAAACATGTAAATTAATAGAAGTTTTGTTACATTATTCTTCAGTTAAGTTAGAAGTGGATTAGAAGTTTATTCAACCAGTTATGCTATTCCAGCTGACATGTTGCATGGCCCAGTTAGAAGCATAGAGAGCTTTTCTACTATTTTCTCTTTATTTACAGATAATATGATACATATCTTTATTTCTCATTCTCTTTCTTTTTTTTAGAAAGCAGTTGACATTTTCAAGCTCAGCTTATAATTGTAGGATACCCAAACAGCTGAATAAAATACACATATTAGAGAATTGTTGAATTGGACTTTAGAGTACTTATATCATGGAAGAAGAATGATCTTATTAAATCTATATTAAAAGAAAGAATGTTTGAGTATGATCCATGACAGGTTAAGTTTTGTTATAATGAAGACCAGAAAGCTTCCCAAATTCTTGTATTAGATATTACTTGAACCAAACTGGTCATTGACTGACATTGGTGGATTTTTCCTATTACATGAGGATTTTGCACAGTGATGGTCTTAGTTGTATTATCCTTGTTTTTTTATGTAGTTTGGTTCAAAGTTTTCCCCTCAAGAGAATCTTTTACCTTTCAGCATTTTAGGTAATACACGGACTCATCCGAAGGTAGAGGTGTCTGAGACATGGGGTTGAATGACTAATCTTAAACCATGGACTTGATTACCTGAGATGGGTATATTTAAAAATAAAGCTATGACTATTAGGTCTGTACATAAACATTAAATGGGAATGAAGTTATATAGCATTGCTGAAAAAGACCATAGCTGAGGCATGATTTCACACTTTTCCTCATTAAATCCTAAGTCTTCTTAATTTGTAACAACACACAATTTTTTTTCCAGGCTTTGATTAAAAATTTCATTTTATAAATCATTTATTTTATATTAATATAGAGACAAAACCATTTCTAGAGTATCTTCCTGGCTCCAGGAATCCACAATTTCATTAAATATTGATACCTCTCTCTCTTGGGCAACTCTAAACTGATAGCATGGTGGATGGAAAGAACTTTGTCTTTGAAGTCAGATAATCTGGAGATTAAAATTTTGTTCAATCACTCACTAGCTACGTGAACTTTAGTTTCTCATCTGTAAATGTGGTAAAAAGTACTACTTAGAGAGTGACTGGAGGTGGACTATTACAAATGTGGGGTTAGTGAAGACCTGCCTTATTAGGTGACATTTGAACAGAGGCCGGAGTGGAGTGAGTATGTGAGTCATGCAGATAACTGGAGCAAGTATGTTCCAGGCAGAAGCAAAAGCAAGTGAAAAGGTACCAAAGCACAAATGTACTTGGTGGGGAAAACGTACGGTAGAGGGGCTGTTGTGACCGGAGCCCTGTGAGCAAAAGGACAAATACTAGGAGGTGATGAGGTCAGAGCAGTAACAAAGGTCCACTTCGTTGAGGACCATTGTAATGACTGTGCCTTTTCCTCTGAGATGGGAAAAAGCCATTGTGGAGGTTGGAGCAGATGAGGGAAATTATCTGAACCTAAGTTTCTTGGGATCACTCTAGCTCTTATGTTAAGAATAGGCAATGGGTCGTTTGTTTTGTTTCTTAAATCCCACATATGAGCAAAGGAAAAAAAAAGAGACAAACCAGGAAACAGACTCTAACTCTAGAGAACAAACTGATGGTTCCCAGAGGTGAGGTGGGGGGTGGGGGGGGGTGAAACAGGTGATGGGGATTAAGGAGTGTACTTGTCTTGATGAGCACAGGGTGTTGTATGGAAGTGGTGAATCACTATATTGTACACCTGAAACTAATACAACACTGTATGTTAGCTATACTGGAACTAAAAAAAAAGGAGTAGGTTATGGGGGCAGGCATGAAAGGTAGAGAGTCCACTTGGAAAGCTATTGCAATAGTCCAGGCAATTAGATGGTGATGGGTTGCATTAAGGTGGACGTGGAAGTCATCAGTGTTTTGTAGGTAAAATAAGTTTTGCTGATGGATTAGTTGGGGGTGTGACAAAAAGATGTGAAGAGTCCAAGGTATGTCATTGTAACACATACAATCATGGCTAAAATGATGGCTTATTATCATCATCATGTATTAAATTTATATCTGAAATCTGCCATCGTATTTTCCCATTTATTTTCCTTGACAGTGTTTTCCTTTGGAAAAACTTGCAGTCACTTGTAGTACTAACCTGTAGTTCCGAGAAGCCTGCCCTCCTACTCACCCCACTTCATCACTCCCCCCCCACAAAAAAAAATTAAAACTGGGAATTTACATGTAGTTGTTCTCTTACAATTCTGAAGCAGATGAAACTTTTCAAACACACATTTCCTTATGGAAAGAGTTTCTCAGCATTGAGTTTGTAAGAAACTTTAGCAGGTTTTGAACATAAGTATATGGTTAGTTTGTGATAATTGTGATGAGTTTTGTTTTGTTCTCCCTGCAAAGCTTACAGTATAGTAGAGAATTACTAGTGATGAATCCTGTTTGATTCAAAATGCAGTCTGAATTTTGTGCAGAGGCTCTTATCCTTCCCTGTGCCCTATACAGTTGAACAGTTTAATTTGAATGTCTCTGCCAACAAAAAGATATTTCTTGCCCAGATTCTCAGTAAATGTCATAGAGTGGAGTAAATTCCTTTACTTTTTTTTTTTACATGACTGAGGCTTGCCATACTAATATTCGTGGGACAACTAATAGGTATTTGCAAACTTGACTTTTCAGAAACCTCCTTAACTTTTCACTGGTATTTATCCTTGCTTCATTAAGCTTTGAGTGCCTTGATCTTTCTGCCTTGTGTAATAAGAAGAGCAAATGCCAAAGATTTACAAAAATAACATGGTGTAGATAATGTTTTCAGATCTCTGCCCTTTAACTACAGAGCAGGATCGTTGGAATGATTGTTACATTCACTTTTTTTAGTTGATGGTCAATTATAGGGCATTAATTGTCACTATCACGTTCCTTAAAGAATGTAGTTAATTAATAAGAAACTAATTGCCAGTATTTCCATCCAAGGGAATGTACACTCTCAAAAGACTGCTCACTTTGAATTCTTTTATGTGTCAATGCTATCCTTTATTCTTCTACCAATGAAAGAACTGGTGAGCCATGGCACTTTGTACCTCTTGTTAGGGTCTTATTGTATACTTGGCATCATCATTTTGTGCCTGTCTCATCTGCGTTACTGAACTATGTATTCATTAAAATTAGAATTCATGTCAGGATCGTCATTTTTAACCCTCCTAAGTACTTAGTAAAAAAAGAAATTGATAAATTACTTCAGGTAGAATGTCCACAGTGAGGAAACTGGCCCAGTAGCAAGCCAAGTGCTCCTGATACAAATTGGACTTGAGGCAGCCATGGTGTAGCGGAGGGAGCAATGGACATAGAGTTAGTTGGATGGACTTGGGTATGAATCTTATCTCTGAACTTCTGGCTTCTCATTGATTGAACAAGCCTTCATTTCCTTGTGAACAAAATAGGCGATAATTCTTCCTCTCACAGGGCATTATGTAAACTAGTTTGTGTGAATATACCTAGCACAGTGTCTGGCATAGAGCAGTGTTAATCATGTGTTAGGCAAATGAATGAATGAGTGGTCTCCACTCACCAAAGGTAACTTGGTTTGGTACCTAAAGTTTATTTTATAACTAAACCAATAAAAGAATTTTTATTGAAAAAGTTAAGTTTAATGAAAAATATATTTCTTTTGGGAAGTAAATTTCTTATTGAGTGACTTTCATTGTCAACATTTATTGCCTGTTAATTTCATTATGTTTTGTTTGCTAAATTAAGGTATTATTTCTGCCCTGAATCGAGTCATGCTTTTTCTTGATTGGGATAGGATCCATCTGCTAATTTAAGCATTGGCTAACTCATAGGCTGGCTTCTGCAAATGGTCCATAAAAATATATTTCTGAATTTTGACTGTATATTATTAATATTAATCAGTTAAAAAATTATTTGAATTTTTGGTTCATCACCCAAAACCATTATTCAACTACAAAGAATACTTTGTTTATTACTTTGTTCCTATCACATTAAAAACTCATTACTTAACTTAATGCCTTATATTCAATTTATCCATGTGTCACCTTATTTCAGCTTCATGGTACAGCATTATTCATTCATTTAACCAACATTTATTGAGTGCTCACTTGTGCCAAGCTGTGCTCTAGGTGTTGAGGATGTAACAGTGAATAAGACAACCAAGGTCTCTGTTCTAATGCAATTTACATTTTACTGAGGGAGACAGATAATCAACAGGTAAACATATACTATAATGTCGGGTAGTGGTGAGTGTGCTATGAAAAAAAAGCAGGAAGGTAATGTCAGGAAATTGGTGCTGTTTAAAATACTTTTGAGTAGAGAGTTGAATGAATAAGGGAAAGCATCATTATAAATATCTGAGAAACAATGTTTCACATTGAATGAAGAGCAAGTTTAAGGGCCCCAAGGTGGCTATTTGCTTGTTGTTTTTGGAAATGAACAAGTACTTTGGCTTTTGCTTTGAATAACTTGGGTAACTGGTGGAAAATGTTAGGTAGAGGAATAACTTGACCTGACTTATGTTTTAAATGAAACACTGTAGCTGCTTTGTGAAGAATGGAGTGGGAGCTGGGCTGTGGCAAAAATAGATGCAGGGAGACCAGTTAAGTCTGTTTGTAGTAATCCAATCTAGAGATAATGGCTTAGCCCATGTGTTGAAAAGTGGACCGATTCTGCCTGTATATTGACAGTATTACCAAGAGTTTCCTGATGGACTGGGTTTGGGGTTTAAGAGGAAAAAGACAAGTCAAGGACAAGCATGTGGGTAAATGGTGGTGCCTTTTACTGAAATGCAGAAGACTGAGGGAGGAGCATGTTTTGTGAGGGAAAAGATCCAGGTACGGTGTTTTGAATATCTTAAAATTGAAATCCTACTAGACATCTAAGTTATCTAGAAGAGTTCAGAGAGAAGTCTGGACCAGGTGGGAAGATAGATGGTATTTAATAAGCTAGAACTGGAAGAGACCACCCAGGGAGACAGTACAGTAAAAGCAGTCTAGTGACTAGGCCCTAGCCACTCCGATGCCAAGTAGTCAGAGAGAGGAGAAAGCTCCAGCAAAGAAAACTGAGAAGGTGTAGCCTTTGAAGCAGAAAGATACCCATATTTGTATGGCATCCTGGAAACCAAGTAAACAAAATATTTCAAGAAGAAGGAGGGATTCATTGTATCGAATGCTGCCATGTCAGGTAAGATGAGAATTGACCATTGCGTTTGGCAATGTGGAGGTCACTGGTGACCTTGACAAAAGTGGAGTGATTAGGGTAAAAATCTGATTAGCATGGTTTCAAGGGAGAGTGAGGGCTGAAGAAATGAGAGGCAGCAAGTATAGTTTCTTTCAAAGATTTTTGTTCTGAAGTAGACCAGAGAAGAGGTGGGGGAGAGAGTGTAGGGTCAAAGAAGGTTTTGGATTTGGGGAATTTTGTGTTGTTTTTGTTTTTAAGATGACTGATATTATAGCATCTCTGATAAAGCATTTGCATGCTCTGGGAAAGACCTGGTAGACAGGGAAAGCTTGACGCTGTGGGGAACAGGGAAATTTCCAGAATGATGTCCTTGACTAGTTGAGAGAGGATGAGAGGCTGTGCACTAGTCTTCGTTGGAAGCTTATTCATTGGAATAGGAGAAAAAGTAGGTTTCTAACCACAGAAACAGATAGGTTGGTACATTTGATGGCAGGAAGATACTGATGTTTCTTTTACCTTTTCCTTTTAATTGCAATAAGAAGTGAGATCCCCAGCTGAATATGAGGAGGATGAAGGAGGGTTGGAGGTTTGAAGAAGGAGGAAAAGGCAAGTCATGATCACACTGAAGAGTAGACAATTTCCAGACAGATCTGAGTGCCCATTTAAAATAATATATGGTTGTGGGTTTTTCACCATAGACATGCAGTTGCTTGGGTGAAGGTATAAGGGAGATGAAGAGTTGAAATGAACCAGAGTTGGGATTTTCCCAGGCAGATATGTCAGAGAGAAAGAGAACATGGCAGTGATTATAATGATCCACCAAGGAATCTGAGCTGGGTAAGGAGGGATGTGACAATTTGCAGGAGATAATGCCCAGTGAAAATGTGATGAGAATGGACTGGAGGTCTCAGTGTGTGGAATAATTATTGGGAAGGTGGGGTACTTGTATGAGTGCAGTGGAAAGGTAGGAGGTAATGGGCATAGAGTGGGATAATGTGAACTGGGACTTGTAGAGGTATAATAGGTAGGAGGACCAAGAGATGGTGAGAGGGAGCCGATGATAAGCTTACTGGAGGTAAGGAGGTGGAGGAAGTGAGCCATAGTAGTAGCACGTATAACAAAATGTATTTTCTCTCTTTCTCAAGAATGATATCGTAGGTAAAAAGTTACTAAGTCTTCTGCCTGATCATGAGAAAAACGATGTCTATCGAAAGATTGCTCTCAAACTTCCCTTGTCAAACTCAGGTACAGATTGTTTTTTCTCAATTGTAAGTTCTTAGATTTTAAGAGACAAGTAACAGTCACTCGGAGGAATAATAAAAATAAAAACATTAGGGCCAATATAGCGGCTGATTATATATTAATATAATTTCACAAATTATATTTCCAGTATTAAAAAATTTCTCCTCCATTAAATCTTGTTCTTTATCATGAACCCTGATAATTTCAGCTTTTTTTTTTTAAAGATTTTATTTATTTATTTGAGAGAGAGAGAGAGAGCATGAGAGGGGGGAGGGTCAGAGGGAGAAGCAGACTCCCCGCCGAGCAGGGAGCCCGATGCGGGACTCGATCCCGGGACTCCAGGATCATGACCTGAGCCGAAGGCAGTTGCTTAACCAACTGAGCCACCCAGGCGCCCTAATTTCAGCTTTTGTATAATTGCATTAGTGTTATATAAATAATGTTCTAGCTGGTACTCCACTCTGCAGGTACAACATAGACAGTATGCAACTGCTAATGTTCCTGGAAAGAAAGTAATATTTTTGTAAAATCTCTTCTAAGTAAGACAATAGTCCTATGAAATAATCCTGCAGAATATGGTAACGTACAATTGTAAACTTGTTTTGTATCTGTTTTTTTTTTCTTAGTGGGAAAACATATTGATTTTTGCTGTCATTTAAAGAGAGGAAATGTTGACTATGATAGCAGACCTACTTATGAATATGTGAAATTCATCCTGACAGTCACAGATATTTCAAATGGTAAGCAGTTAAGTTTTTAATCTGATCTAGATGAAGTTAATGCATTACCTAGCCCTTCATTGCTAACATAAACGCCCTTCCACTGTTGGTTCTCTCACATTCTCTGATATCCCTATGAGCACAGGTTTTGGTTATAGACATTAATGATAAAAAAAAAAGGCAAAGTAGACAATAAGGGTGCAGACATTAATGGATTACCAACAAAAGGACCAAAGGAAATCTCTGATAAAAAGAAAGAGTAAAGTGATTGTTCCAAAGGATCTCATTGTTTTAAAAATGGACCTCATAATATGAAGCACCTTGCTTGTAATTGTCTCTGATCTTTTTCTCTGAGACAAGAATTCAGGATACATAGCTTAGACACTTACCTGACAGAAAATACATGATATTATATTTAAAATATGTTTAGTTATATTTAATGATCTCATTCCTCAGTTCCTTGTTCACTAAAGTAGCTTTCATTTCTGCTATTGCAGTTATGAATAAATAGAAGGTTTGTGCCAGTAGACTTGGGCCTCTAGCTTTTTTGTCCAGGCTCTTTGAATTTGAGCAGAGTGCAGTGAGACTGTGAAACAGCAATGAGACTGTGCAGGGCAAGGAAAGGGGATTTTTGGACATGATGAGCACTTGAAACATAAAGATATAATTACTGTCCAGCACAATGGAGCAGCTTACTTATGCGAGTTGTAATTACTGTTTATTGCTCTGAGGAAGGTAGAAAAGAGAGGGAAATAGGGGAAACTCCTTTGAAAAATGGAATCCTTTTTACAGAAATATCTAACATATGTTATAAAATTCTAATCCTTATTGCATTCCTTCTAATCTTAAAAAGTATATTAAATATTCAGTTTAAAACATAGTGAAATTTACAAGGTAGGGTCACATGGTAACATGGTGGATTGAGCTAATAAGAATGACTCTTTCCTTCTATAAAAAACAGGAAGCGATTCTTAAAACCTAACAAAAGCAATTTGATGCATAGCCAAGCTTAAAGAAAAGGGAAGTCCATGGGTGCCAGAAATTAAAGGATTAAGTACAAGACTCTCATGGTAACAGGAGGCCTAGGTGATGTCCTAGGTGGGCTACAAATCGTATGTGGGCTCCAATGGCTGGGGTCTGGAGTTCTAATAGTCATTCAAGGACCAAACATAAAACCTAGAGACTTCAAATGATCGGTAAAATTCTGTCCACTGGCCTAGAGGAAGAATAAGTTTGCCATCTCCCTCAGAATTTGAATGGAAAAAAATGTGTCATTTACAAGAAATCAAAACCCAAATCTGTGTTGTGTGGATACAGGGTTCAAATTTACAGATTTTAAGGTTTCAGGAACTATAGGCTGAGAAATAACATAAACACTGATTTGGGGCCATTAAAACATCTAGGGCTTGAACCAGAGGTAAATGGCCCAAGAAATATGTAAAAAGATGCTTAAACTCACTAGTAAGCAAAGAGTGAAAAATTTAAAAACCAGTGAGATAGCACTGTACAACCATCAGAATGACAGCAATCAGGCAGTGTGAATAATAAGCAAATATTGGTGAGGGGGTGAGAACTAATACAGTGTTGAGAGGAATGTAAACTCATGAAACATTCCTGAAACACAGAGCGAACTTAAATTATGTTAATTATCCTGTGACTCAGCAATCCCATCACTAGGTGGAAATATACCAGAGGCGAACTTACAGAGAGATCTGTGTCTAAGGGAGTTGGAGACAGCCTAGGTGTGCATCATTAGGGAAATGGACAAGTAAAATGTGGGAAATATACAATATGGAAAACTTTGAAAGCAGTGACCTCTAGGTATACATACTACAACATGGTTAAATCTTAAAACCATATTGTTGACTGTAAAACATAAGAAACAGAATGAGATCTATACCGCAATGCCACCTTTGTAAATGGTAAACACATAGACATAAAACCAGACTACATATTTTACAAGTTTATATATTAAAGGTGGTAGATGGCAAAGGGTGTCTGTGGGTGGAGAAGAGGCAGAAAGAAAAACAAGAGTGAGGACTTTATCTATGTTCATTATATACCATGGACTAAGAGTGTAATTAACTCAGTTCTTTGCCACTGAGGTCTGAAAATATAGCGAGTGATTGAGTAAGGGAGTGAGTGAGTAAATAAACAATGAAAATTAGCTCACACAATGGTTGTCTGATATGTTTGTCATGTGTTTTGGAGATTAAGGGTCAGATACTTTCAAAAAACTTACTTGACTACGTACACACACAAATTACACACATATTTAATACCCGTGTGGGCTACATACAAGAGGAGAGCTAACTTTCTTTTAGAGACTACAACATCCATCCACAGAGTAAGAACACAAGGCTGAATATCACCCTGAAGTCACAACAGTTATTTCTCAGTAATGACTTCTTCACATTTTGGTGGAGACCTGGGTGAGGAGGGTAGCTGGTACAGAAGGATGGCAGTAAAAATCTGTGGCTCAGAATTCTGAAAATTGTCAGTGGACTAACAGCCCACTGACGTGGCAGATGTCAATCTTGTATAGCCAGCCTGCTTTTCTATTTGATTGTCACATGTGTGTCTCTGTCTCCCTTAGAGCCTTTGCTGCTCTTCAGTAGCTTCTTCCCCAGCAGCTCCTTTGCTGAATCGTGTCCTACTTATCTTCCTCTGGAGGATCGGTTTTATCTGGTGGGGTCCATTTCTCTCCTCAGGGATCAGACCCTACGGGTGAGTATGTTCTGTGTGTGCCTTCCCTACTGTGGCATTGTGGGCTTCCTTTGAAAGGCCATGTGCCCTTTGGTCCCTCAGCTACTGGACAGCATTGCTGAGGAACCCGATGTGTGCAAGGGGTTGTGCTAAGCAAGATATGTGAATGAGGAAAGATCAGCCCCTGTGTTTCAGAAGGTGAGCATGTCAGTGGAGAGCTCAACACACCCAAAAGAGATGTACAATTATTTACAGGTGGTTTTGATGTGATATGAAAGAGGTGTACGGGGGATGGGGGTGGGATATATTAAGAGAAGTGACCATTTGGGGAGGTGGATAAAGGAAGGTTTCTGTCACGAGGTGAGTTTTGAGGCAGCTCTCCCCAGTGCCTACCACCATTGTTCACTTAGTGTTCTACTAATACAGTACTCCCAGGTTCTGTGTCTGAAAAGAAAAATCAGACTTTAGAATTCACTGGGTAGATTCAAGTTCAATGAATTTATTCACTAAGTACATATTAAGTAAGCACCTACGATGTGCCAGGTGCTCTGCTAGGTCCTGGAGTAATATTAGGGGAAATAGACAGTAGACAATATTGAAAAGTGCCACGGGGATGATAAAACAATCATATGCTAATGACTGGTGGGAATAGGAAGTTCAGACAGAGTGGTCACGGAAGGTCTTTCTCTGCTGACCTGTCTTTTGAACTGAGACCCGCAATGATGATGTCAACCCAGCAAAAAGGGAAGGCAATCCAGCTAGAGGGCTCAGCAGCTGTAGAAGTCCTGAGGTAGTAATGAGCTTGGAGAGTTCCAAGGAACAAATATCGTTATGTGACTAGAAGAAGGTGAAAGAGGGAAAGAGTAGTAGAAAATAAGAGGTAGACAGAGGCCAGGTTCTGGAGAACTTTGAGAACCATGATCATGAGTTTGAGTTTTACTCAAGTGGAGTGGAAAGCAGGATGACGTGATCTGATTTCATTGTTGTTGTTTTTAAAAGATTAGGCTGGCTGCTGGGTGGGAAATGGAATCTGGGGGAAAAAGAGTGGAGGCAAGAGGAGTGCTAGGAGGGCTGATGGGGCCCTGGCTAGGACTAGAGTGATGGAGATAGAAGTACAACGATTTGGGTTATCACTGGGAGACGGACGGGGCACAAAGTCCTTGCTGATGTGATGAAAGTGGGTGGGAGAAGAGAGAAAAACGACTCCTAGCTTTTAGACCTGAGCAGCTCAGTGAATGGAAGTGCCACTAACTGACTTGAGCAAGACAGGAACACTATGGACTGGGCAATGTGGGAGTGGGGGGAGCAAATCAAGAGCCATGTTAACATTATGATAAATTGTGACATACAACACATCCAACTGCCTTGTGAGGGAGGCCTCTGGATCCAGACCAGTTGCAGGACCTCGTCCAAGTCACTTATGTCTTGTAGCTTCAGTTTCTTTTTCTGTAAATGCTGAGACTAGAACCTCCTTTTAGAGTTGTTGTGAAGAGTGAATAAGATGGCACCTTATGCATGGTAAGCACTTGGGAAAGAGGCGGCAGAGAGGAAAAGTAAATAATCATCATTATCATTATTATTGTGATCATTAGGATCCAGAGAGGGCAAAAGACCTGCTTTACTTTTCCTCTCTGGTTTAGAATGCCGACTTTAACTGACTACATTTCGGAAACTGTGAAGGACCCCTTTACATTCAGTTGTAGAGCAGTGATGTATGTCATCATTTTTCCAGATTTAAGATCCTGAGAAAAGTGGTAGAGAGAAAAGCAATTGAAGGAAATTGCTTGGTCTGATTGCCCCAATCATTATGCCTCTCTGGCAGCTCTCTGGGATTTGAGCTCTCATACTTGCCACGAGTAGGCAGACATCCCATTTTGGGGGTCCCCCCAAATCTACTCCCTCCTCCGAGAAAAAAAAAATCTCATTTGGCACCCTTCCCTCCCCCTCATCCCCCTCATGGCACAAGGATCCCTATTTGTGATCTATTGCAGTTTTCCTCTGGGTTTCTAGGATATTTGTTCCATACTAGTGGTCACTTTGGAGAACAAATCTTGTGAGAACAGAGGGCTTTTTTTTTTTAAGATTTTATTTACTTATTTGACAGAGAGAGAAAGAGCACAAGCAGGGGGCGCAACAGGCAGAGGGAGAGGGAGAAGCAGACTCCCCGCTGAGCAGGGACCCCCCCCCCTCCCCCGATGCGGGGCTCGATCCCAGGACTCTGGGATCATGACCTGAGCCGAAGATGGACGCTTAACGACTGAGCCACCCAGGCGCCCCTGCTGTCCTAACAGAGGGCTTTTTGAAGGAAGATTTTTTTTTTTCAGTGTGACTGGAGCACAGTGGACAGAGCAGGGAACTCAGAGTACAACTGTGAGATGGATCTACTTTGATCTTGAATCTACTAGCTGTGCATCTTGGGCCAGATCATTACGTATCTATAATCCTCAGTGTTCACATCTGTAAAATCAAGTGCCTTTCTCACATTGCTATGCAGATTAGCTGTGATATTGGATATGAGATTGCTTCCACATTTACTACATGCTATACAAATGTGTTGGGTATTTTTACTATATAAGTACATTTTAAGTATCTAAAATGCCAGTTTTTCTGCAGGAACTTTTCACTGTGAAGAAACCTGAGGAAGAGGTTCTGCTGATACAAGACTCAGATGAGGAACATGTATCTCCTGAGTGCAGGTGAGAGGCTAATGCTGAAGTAAGTGATGGAGACCTAGGGCATAGTTTCATTAAACAAAACTGAAATGAGAGAAATAATATCTACAAATATTTTTCCCTTTAAAATGAAAAAACAGACAGTTGAATCCAGAAGAGCAGTCTACTAGGCTGAATTCCTTTGCCCAGCCAATAAAAATCTTAACTTCTCCAGGTAAATATAAATACAAATGATTGGCTTTTTATTTTTTTAAAAAAGCAATAAAGCACAGTTAACTGACACAGACATTTAATGACTTTCAAATTAAGACAATGCATTTAGAGGTAGTACGTGATTACTTCTTTTTCTTGAAATACTTTTAAATGGTAGAACAGCAAGTAGGCATTGTGGCAAACTATTAGGTGTCCCCCTTTTTGTGAATATAATCTGTTTCTTAACATTTGTTAACCAAGTTTCAGAGAATGGACGCAGTATTCCATGATTTTTGAGAGAGAAACATAAAAATGCATTCCTAACCCACAGGAAAATGCCAGTTGACCAGATATCACTTAAACCCCTTCTTACACTATTTAACAATCCACCAAGGATTTCTGCAAAACAGAAATTGTTCGTGATACTATTTAGTTATTTAATACTTGATAAACTCATTAGTGGGTATGTCTGTATGTAGAAAACCATAATACTAGACACTGTGCAGTGCAGAGTATCGAGCGTGGATTACATTTTCCTTCTGCATCACAGTGTATATGTACATGTAAATAAATAGCAAAATAATATATTAAAGATGTGCACCACATGCCAATAATACTTAGCAAAATAAAATAAACAAGATAACTTTTCAAGAGGTTTCTTATGATTAAAGACATGCTTGTGTGAGGTCTGGTGGTGAGAGGAGGGAGCTGGAGGCTGTGGTCACTGTTGCTATTTGGTGGTGGGGAGTGGTAAGGAAGAAAGAGCTGGTGAAGAAATGAGTTAAACAGGAAACGTCTGACGTTCATCTGTGTCTGGATCTAAGCAATGGGGGGAGAATCTTCCCTGCCTGGCAGGAGAGTTCAGAGGTGTTTGGCTGTGAACCATTGTCTGAAGCTACACACAGGGCAATGGGATGGAAAGCAGAGCTCCCCGTGGCAGTCTGTTTGCATTCCATGGGCTTGGTGTTCTACAACTCTCGCTAACATGAGACTGCATTTGTAATTGTGTGAATGTGACAAGTCTGCTCATGCCAGGATCACACTCACTTGCACCAGCGAAACTTTATTTTATTTTTTTTTTTCGGAATCTCCAATTTCTTGTGAATATTCAGCGTTGTATTTGTAGTTTGTAGGTGTTGGGGACAGGACGAGTGCATGGCTAAGCTTAAGGCCAAGCACATTCAACTCTCTCAATGTGTGTTATCACTCCTGGTTTTTCTTGTAGTGCATGTGCTTATTTAGGCTTTTTAAGCTTGACCATTTCCTTCATTAGTTTCTCTACTTTATTAGAAGACCTTTTACTGAATAATCTGGGGAAAAGGATATTTATAAAAACATAACATGTTTAAACAACATGAGGGGTGCCTGGGTGGCTCAGTCGTTAAGCGTCTGCCTTCGGCTCGGGTCGTGGTCCCAGGGTCCTGGGATGGAGCCCCGCATTGGGCTCCCTACTCGGCGGGAGGCCTGCTTCTCCCTCTCCCACTCCCCCTGCTTGTGTTCCCTCTCTCGCCGTGTCTCTTTCTGTCAAATAAATAAAATCTTTAAAAAACAAAAAGCAAAAAAACATGTGTAAACAACATGAACTCAAGACCCTCTCCTATCAGGAGAATATCTGAGATACAATAGCAGCAAACCACATGGGTAATGAATTTGTTATCCGTCAACAGATCATTGTAGCAAATATTGGATAGTGAGAGTTCAGAGAGTGAGGAAACCTGTGTTTTACTTTTAAGTAGAGTTTAATTGGATGAAAAATATTCTGTTGCAGAAGCATCTATGCCACTGATCTACATAGAACATAAAAGAAGTGTTTTCTTAAGGCTTAAAACCGCTTCTAATATTGTAAGAAATTATCACTCCAGTGTGGATGAATGCACTATAGTTTTGTATGTTCTGTACTTCCATAAAATATTACTAAATTTCCTTCAAAAATTATGCAATGGAGTATTTATCATGTAGACAGTAAGATGGAAAAATGACAGGACAGAGCTGATGGATCTGATGAAGAAATTCTGTTTAATTCCAGCCCCCCTGTCCCTTTCATATCCCTCCCCTCTCCTCCAACACCATGGTCTCTGCTCTGCTCTGCTCTCAGCCACCTCAGCTCTCACATGACGGATTGTTGGTAGACCTGGCTCGTCCACAATATTGAGGTCTGTAAGGGAGGACCTGTCAGCCTTGTCCCTGTCTGGCACAGAGCCTCACATTGAGTAAGCAGAAAACAAAGATCTACTCAGGGACCGACTGATTGATTGAGCCTATCAAAATGGTAATCCATTCCATGCCGTGAGACCTCTCAAACATAATGCAGTATTGTTATAAATCGGTGCAAACTAGTATTACCTTATTTTTGTCATAGACTCGTTCCTTGTCCTCAGGATATTTTTAAATAATAAGAAGGAGAAGAGATTGTGGCATGTCAGGGTCATAGTTTGCAGTCATTAGGTAATCTGGCTCCCATTTTATAGACTGAGGGATGGTTAGAAAAGCAACCAGGCACAGAAGTCATAGGGACCATAGGGACCAAAGTTCTTCCGGAATTTTTCTTGGTAATTCTACATGTTCTTTGAAAAGTAAGAAGCATTTTGCTAAGACGCTTGAAAGCTTTGTCTGTGCTTATGAAAGAAACACAAAGAGGGGAATTTGAGATGTTTAGAAGAAAGGGTCTGTTTCCATGGAGGATATCTTGTCCTTGCATGTTTCAGATTTGAGGCTAAAGAATTTTCATTTCAGGAGAGGTACTCAAGGGTTGGGTTATTTTCTATTAAAGCTACAGATGCACTGGAGTGGAAGGTCTTGTTTGCTTGGACCACTGAAGATAGAAAGAAGTAAGGGGTACTCGAAAGTCAGTGAGGGGAAGACCAAAACTGGAATACTGTGTAGCCCTCTCCTATGTGTCTCCTGCTAGAGTCGGAAGGATATACCTAGCTACTCATTCAGTTTGGCCAGTAGTACGTAGAGGTAAGGCCCAAATTCCCGCCCTAGCATCATCTCAGTATAGATGCATTCTGTACTTTATCCTTCACAATAGGATTTCATGCTTATTAACTTAGTTATAAACAAAGCTATAAAGTGGATTTTAGACGTGTTGGAATATAGTCATAGAGGATATGCGATTTGCCCAAACTCACACAGTGGGCTCCACAGTAGAGCTGGAATTGGGGCCCAGATTTTCTTGGGCTCATTCCTGTCAGGACATGAATTTCAGGAGCTGTGGCTAGTATGGGATTCCAAGAAGAAAACTCAAGGAGTCTTTAGGAAGTCCTTGATTGGGGATGTTATTGAGAGAAACTCTTTTTTTTCCTTTAATTTCACCTTAAATGTAGAGGAGAGAACAATTAATAGAGAGGAGACTATGACGATTAACCCTAACACTGTTGATGAAGATAGCATCTTCTCACACTCAGGTAGAGTAAAGAACACAGGAAAATCAAATGGCAAGCATTTTCAAGGGTTCTAGTAGCTCTTATATTTGCTTGCAGTCTTCAAAAACTGCTACAGTGCTGGAATTGGTCCCTGGGGAGACTCCACCTGTCAGCAGCTGCACCAAAAAGAATGTTCCTGCCTAATTCCCCTTTCAGCTTGTGTCAGTGAGGAGTTATGTTGTACAAAGGTGGGAAGAGAATTTTATAAAGATGTATGATGATTCTAATTAGCACACTTTTGTTGTTTGGAGCCTTGGTATTATTCTATTCTGACTTCATTCCTCCTGTCTACCCCATCTTGAGCAAGGGAAGGGCCTTGAGTACCATTGTATCACAAGCTGTTCGATTGGGTGTCTCTACCACTAAGGAGCTAGCTTGCCAGTCTCATCATTCTTGTCCCACTGAAACTTATTCATACAGCAAATATTTAGCACCTACTCTGTGGGAAGTTCTGTTCTAGGCTCTGAGGACACAGCAGTGAACAAAAATCCTTAACTGTTAGAGCTTACATTCTAGGGGAAGAGAAAGATAATACATCAATCAATAGAACAAAGTAGGTTAGATGGTGAGGAGGGCCAAAGGAAAATGTTAAGCAATGAAGAGGGATAGGGAAGGTTGTCAGGGGAGGTTACATTTGATTTAGGTTTTGCCATATGCAGTTGACATTTTTATCTGTTAAAAGGTGCGCAATATTGGCAGTTCCCAATGGTGTCATGTAATAAGTAGGGTGGCCAGCTCGGCTCTCCACAAGACACCTTTTCACAACCTCTTGAAGCCTCAGTCAAGGCTCCCTGCTCTCCCTGTGCAAGTTACATGGCTAGTTTTACTCCACACTGCCTGCCGTCATCTTTGGCAAATAGTGTGAAGGTCTTGTGGCATAGTACTACTTAAAAAACCCATAGGATTGGGACTTTTAAACTACAGTATTTGGGTTTTATTTCTCAGCTTGACCATTTACAAGTTGTGTGATCTTGGAGAAGCTTCCTTGAGTCTCAGGTTCTTTATCTATAAAAAGTAAGGATAATTACTGCAGAATGCGCATCATAATTAAATAAGGAAATGAGATCTATCTGCTTTGATAAGTAAATGAGAGCTATATGCTTTGTAAAATATTATACAAAACCAAGATGACTCCTGGTGCTAACAGATAAGGTTTCCATTTAACTTGTCCCATTGGTATGTACAGGACCTAGTTCTTGAGCAGGGCAGCCATTAAAAAAAAAAAATGAAGAAGAAGAGAGAAAAAGGGAGAGCAGGCTCAGGATTCTGGGTTTTATGTTTCATTGTGTTTATATGACCCCTAGCCCACCCATATTCCATCTTTAGCTACATGACAAATTATTTTGATCATCTCAAAACATAAAGTCATTATACTGTCTTATTAGATATACAATTGATAAGAGCAATTTCATTGTTAATATTTTTTGAAAAACTCAGAGTAAGGGTTTGTACTCAAAACTCATTGAAGCAACTCTGAAATCACAGAGGGCTTAGACAGTAATGAAAAGAAGTCTAATAAATATCAAAGTTTAGAAAAACCGGGAACAAATTATCTGAGCATTAGCCTATTTTATGAAAAGTAGTTTTGGGTAAATACACTGGCAGCTGCTTGTTCTGCTCAGACAGTTAACAATGTAATATTTTCTCTCCTCATGGTGTTCATTCGTCATCCTGTAATGAAGATGTCAGGCTGGGTATTAGGATCTGAGGAAGGGACCGGATCTGGCTGTCTTTCAACCTAACGCTTTTTGCTCTACCTTTTTGTATCCCAGAATATTCTTTTTGCTTTAGCTCTCTTAAACTTTTTTGTTAACTTTTGAACTTTTATTTGGAACATTCTTTTACAAGTCTTTTTGTGGACATATATTTTCATTTTTAAATTGTTAAACTATTTATTAAATTATACAGTGAAATTGATTGGTTTTTTTCTTGGTGTACAGTTCTATGGTTTTAACACAGGCATAGATTTGTGTAACTATGACCATAGTCAAGATAAAGAACAGTTCCACCACCCCCCCCAAAAATTTCCTTGTGCTGTCCATTTATAGTCACCCCTACTTCACCTCACCCTCAACACCTGTCAGCCGCTCATTTATTCTGCATCCTGATAGTTTTGTCTTTTTGAGAATGTTCTATAAATACAGTCATTCGGTATGCAGTCTTTAGAGATGGGCTTTTTTCCCCTCGGCATAATTCCTTTGCTGTTGCACGCATCAATAACTTTTTATTGCTGAGTTGCATTTCGCTGTATGGATGTACCATATTCATTCACCTGTTGAAGGACATCTGGGTTGTTGCCATTTTGGGGGCAGTTATTAGTAAAGGTGCTGTAAACATTTGTATACAAGTTTTTGGTGGACCTAAGTTTTCATTTAATTTCTCTAGGGTATTGAATTATGGCATTAATTCACATTCCCCTAATGACTAAAGATGTTGAGCATCTTTTTTTTAAATTTTATTTTATTATGTTATGTTAGTCACCATACATTACATCATTAGTGTTTGATGTAGTGATCCATGATGCACTGTTTGTGTATAACACCCAGTGCTCCATTCAATATGTGCCCTCCTTAATACCCAACACCGGGCT
>NC_138385.1:2764228-2793875 GCF_054177405.1 Leptonychotes weddellii | reverse complement strand
TTATTTCTTGAGATTAAGAATTCCTCATATCAGTGAGGTCATATGATACATGTATTTCTCTGATTGACTTATTTCACTCAGCATAATACCCTCCAGTTCCATCCACGTCGTTGCAAAAGGCAAGATTTCATTCCTTTTGATGGCTGCATAATATTCCATTGTATAAATATACCACATCTTCTTCTTCCAATCCATGAGTATGGAATGTCTTTCCATTTCCTTGCCCAAAGGAGTAACCATCTAGGTGATCTACAGCAATAGCACCTCTTGATCCCCAGTCTGCTTATCTTAACCCCGGAGAGTCTGCTTGTTGGCTCTGAAGGAATAGAGCAATGGTAGCATATGCAGAACTCATCTTTGTGGAACACATTTTCTAGAAGAGAGAATTAAAATCACAAAAGAGCCATTTAGAGCAAATTATAGTCTTATACATCCCAAATCATATATTTAAGTGGAGAAGAACTTAGAGGAATGGAGCAATCAAAGGGAGAATGACTAATGAGGGCATTTGAGATGATCATGTTGGACTATACAGATTACAAAGCACTTTGTCCAAACATTATTTCATCTTTGCAAGAATGCTGCAAGGTACATATTATGAGTCTCACTTTAAACATTCAGAAGCTGGGGCTCGGGGAAGCTAAAGGACTTGCTCTAAGGCTCATAGCTAAGAAGTGTCAGGGCTGAAGTTTGAGCCCAAGTCTGTGCGACCTCAAATTCTGTCCACCTTCCTTTGGCAGCTCTGGAATGCTGGACACAATGGTGAAAATAGGGGAATGGGAAAAATAGCAGGCTGTTTCAGGCATTATCCCTAGGGGACCACTTAAGAGAATAGTGACTTGGGGAGAGGTAGGCTCTGGAGCTGCTAGTACCAATCCAGTTGTCAAGGATGGCTGAGATGCAGTGGGGCCTGGAGGAAATGATGCGGTTGGGTCTTGACCTAAGGTTTCCCATTTCAGACAGGGAGTTGGTAGCGGGTTTCTCCTGTAAGCCTACGGACTAGCTTTGGTTAGAGTAATCTTGAAAATTAGTTTCTTAAACTTTGGTCACAACCTGCGACCAAGAAGGGAAACCTGGCTTTAGATAAGATCATCTCAGCTGTTAAGTTAAACAAGGAGAGACATTTAAGATTATATTTATTGCCACAACTGTTCAAAACAACACCTTAGTTTATACTGCATTGATGTATGAAAGGACAGTATTCATTGGATATCTTTTTCATATTTACAGTTTCATTTACATAGCAAGTAGAAGTAGATGGGTTTTTTTGAGCCAAGAATAACCTTCCATTAAAGTAATTCAGCAGCATTGAGTGCTTTACCAATGAATATCAAACCTTGGCAAAGATGTAAAATAGAAAGAGAGTAAGAAACATTAAGGGCTCATTAGACACCTTAACAGCTAATGTAAATACAGCTAACAAAGTGTTCTTTGATCATTTTCTTTCTTTTTGAAAATTAACTGATGCGATTTAGAAAGGGAAAGTTCTGTTTCTGTCTGTTCCTAACCAAAGGGCAGCAATGTTTGTGGTTGCAAACCCTCCATTACGTCTCCTGTCCTGAGCCTGAATTCATTATTTACATGTACAGACTAGTTAGGTATGAAATACTCTTTCATGCTTTTTTTTTTTTTTTTTAGCAATGTATGTGCTTATTTGTTACTTTTGCATTCTGATCACAAGTCAGAAGTTTGCCATCTATATTGATGTATAGAGAAGCATGAAATATAAATTCATGGAAGAATCTGGAAAACTATTACGTTCTTGATATCCAAGCAGTGGATTTCAAGCAAGTCATCATCACCTCATAGTGTTTTGTTGTCAAAGTCAGTGTCTTGTCCAGTAAAACTCATTGCATCCTTTGATACAGCACTGTCCAATAGAACCTTTTGTGATGACAATGATGCTCTTTAATCTGCTCTAATACCATAGCCGCTAGCCACATGTAGCTACTGCACACTTGAAATGAGGCTGCTGACTGAAGAAATAAATTTGAAATTTTCTTTAATTATGGTTTTAATTTAGCCACATGTGGTGAATGGCTGCCATATTGGACAGTGCAGCCATATATTCGTTCACGTGCTGTTTATCTCAGGTATAAAGATATTTACTATTTAGAAGCCAATATAGTGACATTTAATTGCTTTTAAGGAACAGATAGAAGCCTCAGTTTGTTCTTGAAAATAATTGTGTCAAGCCAAGCAGACCTGGGGTGAGGGAGGAATGTGCAAATATTTCAATTGAGCTGGTTGGTCAGATTGTTTATTCCTTTATTCACTCAGCAAATATTCATGGAGCACCTAATATGTGTTCTGCATTGTCCTCGGTGCTGGGGGATACAAGAGGTTCAGTGCATGTGCACTGCCTTCCAGAAATTCCCCAAGTAGAAAAGGTGGACAGAAAGTTAGTAACAAACTTTCATACAGAAGAGAGTGGAGAAAGAGTGAAGAGTCAAAGATGACTTGGAGGTTTTAGTCTTGAGTGACTGGGTGGAGGGTGGCACTCATCACCAATAGAGGAGACACTGAAGAAGGAGGAGGATGAGGAAGAGGAGGAGGGGTCACATTGGACCACCTGGAGTTAAGGTGTCTAATGTTAGGCATCCAGACTGCATGTCCTGAAGGCAGTTGGATATTTGGGTCTACAGCCCAGGGAGAGGTCTTGAGATAGAGATGTCAGAGATGCCCCTAGTTGAAGCCAAGGGACAAAATGCAGTCTGCAAAGAGATAATATAAAGAAAGAACAGAAAAGTGAAGAACAACCTTGAAGAAGTACCAACACTTAGTAAGAAGACATTCTGTTAGACTAAAACTGGCTTATAAATTTAGTCAAACACTGAAAAAAATGAAAAATATAGATGATAATCTTTTAGGAATTTTATTTTTAAATGATGTCAAGGCAAATTTGTAAGTAACGCTGTTTATGTTATTTGATGCTGAAAGTTGAGCCATTAAGAAATACATAGTAGACATTTTATAGCGCCATCATATACACAAATGACTGAATTTACTCATTAAGTAGTTGTTTTATGCAATTTAAATCACTACTTCCTAAATGTTATATATTTTGATATCCAAAATATATTTTTTCAAACCCTTCTTAGTTTTCTACCATTAAAAATAAATGATGTAACGGGCGCCTGGGTGGCTCAGTCTCATGATTTTGGCTTGGGTCATGATCTTGGCGTCCTGAGATTGAGCCCTACGTCAGGTCCAAGGTCCGTGGGGAGTGTGCTTGAAATTCTCTCCCTCTCTGCCTCCCCCAATCTCTCTCTCTCTCAAATAAATAAATCTTTAAAAAATGATGTAAGTAAAATTGATTTTTTGGCTGGGTCCTGTGAAATATTGAATGGAAAATTTCTCACAGTCATATCAGTATTGACTTTTTGAAACCTTTCAGAGTAATCCAGTTATTCTGTTAATTTTGTGTTTTCTGAATGAATTGGGAGGGTTTCACAGATACCATTTTGTCACTGTGTTGCCGTTCTAAGGACTTGCTTTTTATCATATCTGTTATCAGACTCCAGTTTCTCATTTTGTGGAGTGATGGGGCTTTTCACTGTTTGGCTTTGGCCTGCTAAAGAAAAACTCCTGAAAACAAAATACATTTCCATAACAGATCTTCAGGAAAATTTTAAGGCTTAAAAAGTAATTCCAGTATTAAAACCAAGATTCTCATTCATTCATATTCTCTCCCCCCAAGTTCTCTCTCACCTTCCACTCAATTTGGTGAAAAATAAGCTAGTACTTAGACTCCAGTGCCAGGAAGCTGGGTTCTCACCTTGGGCATCAAAATTCTAATTTTGATAGAAATGAATTGATAATGAGCCAAAGAATAGAGAGTTTTTCTAATAACAGGAAACAAAATTAAATTTGGCCTGAAAGCATTTTTTTTTTGTAATTGCAGTTGGTTTAAAAATTAAGAAGATTCACCCATATGCCTTGTTTTTTTGTTTATTTTTTTTGAGCTTGCTTTGCTCACCACTTTTAACCAGAGGCATTGAGACCTGCGGCAAACTTCATTCTAATGAGGGTCCAGATGATTTATTTATCTATTTTTTTCAGATGATTTATTTTATAAATATGGTGTACAACAATTTTCTCTGTCAGAATAGCAGCACCTCAAAGGTTGATGTGATGTATTAAGAAAAATAAATATTTGGTTTTTTAAAAGATTTTATTTATTTATTTGAGAGAGAGAGACAGAGATAGTGACAGAGAGCATAAGCAGGGAGGAGAGGGGGAAGCGGCGCCTGACGACGCGGGGCTCGATCCCAGGACCCTGGCATCATGACCTGAACTGATGGCAGACGCTTAATGACTGAGCCACCCAGGCGCCCCTCAAATATTTGTTCTTATTTGAACCTTATTTTTACTGTACAGTAGAAAATTTAGATTTAAATGGCAAGTGAGATGAGCTTACCATTTCTCTTTTCATCTCTTTATAGAAGCCAGGACCAGAAAAGAATTTCTAGAATGGAACTGCTGCATCCTGAATCTACTGCTGCTGCCTCAGACGTATGTACAGAAGAGAGTCATAGGGTAAATGGATGGATCCTTCTCCCTGTAATGTTGGTTCTTTAGTTAATGTGTGTTGCCAACAGAAAAAGGTTTTAGTTTGGAGAAGTATCCCATCTGGGCATAGCACTTGAGCTGTGTTCCACAGCTGCCATTTTGTAACCATTTCTTATTGGGAGCTGGCAACAGCCATGCTTGTGTTGGGGAGCAAAAGTGTCCTGACCCCTTCAAGGTCCTTTTAGCCTGACTAAGAATCAAATCAACATGAGACGGATTAATGGGAGAAAATCCAATTTAATAGCATACATGGAGGGAACCCACACAGGCATGGAAATTTTAAAGAAGTCAAGCAGAATGAGGTATATATGTCATTTTGAACTAGGGAAAGGGGGGTAGGGATTTCAAAGGGAAGGAACACAATCCTCAGGAAGAATGAGAAAGAATAAATGGTAAACAAATGTTTGCGGGGCCACTCAGAAACAATGGGACACAGAGAGGACTTTGATCAAACAGGCATTGCTAGGTTCCTCCCTGTCCACCATGCCTAGTTCATGGTATAATGGTATATGGTGATAGCTCTCTTCCTGAAGCAGGGCCTCGATCTAAATTCTTTTAGGCAGTTGTTGGGCAGGTAAAGAGTTTTTCCTGAATCTGCTGGGTTTTGATTGCTTTTTTAACTCAGAATAATCTTCATGCCAAAGTGGCCTATCTTGGGGCAGCCTGCTCTTGGCCCCCAATACTTGGAATAGTCCCTGTAGTACTTTTTTAAAAAATTAAGCTAAGCTCTATGCCATTGTTCAAGATCTTTTTGACTTGTGAGTACATTTCAAAAAGGAAGTTTATTGACGTGCCTGCTACAGTAGGCTAATGTGGGGTAGACTCATGAGCTGGCTCCATCCCTTCATGGGCAGAACCCAGCCCCTAATTAGCCTAGATTGTCCCCATCCTTTTCCTAAGCCACTGAATGTATCATCCATTTATCCATTCACCAGACGTCACTAGAGAGAATCTTAGAGGGATGCACATTAATAGAAATATGAAATCTGGATCTGCGTTCAGTGATCTGAAACTCCAGTCTGGGAAAGAAGATCAAAGTGCAAGAAAAAAAGCATAGAACAGAAAAAGCCTCCCAGAAAGCCTTCCCTGTGGATGGTGTTCCACCTACCTGCCACTCCCTGGGTGCCTGTGACCCAGCTGCCATGGTGGAGGTGCTGCAGAGAGAAAGATGGCCCTAGACTTCAAAAGATAAGGGTCAATTCCTGATTCAGCCATTTACCAGTTTTGTGACCTGGGAAAAGTTATTTGCTGGTGGAGAGCCTCTGTTTTCCTGTCAGTAAAAGGGGAGTGGTCATCTGCCAGGCTATCTCATCTGGATGTAACCTCATTTATCAGTGCATTTTCTGTGTTCATAGAACAAAGCTTCTGTGAGAACAGGGGCTGTCTTGTTCATCGGCCTATCCCCAAATATCTTGAACAAGGTTTGCCACACATACTAGGTGCTCATAAATATTAGATGCACAGAGGAACATTGTATGTTACAGCACTGTGTTATTTTTATAGCACTCTTCAAATGTAAGGTGAGAGATCCCAAGAACAGTATAGATAGGCTAGGTGGGTGGACTCTCACTTTGGTTTTCAGGCCTGCATGTGATTTTGTCTGAAAGGATTTGTGTGTTTCTGGGACTGTGCAGACAGCAGGGGTTTATACTATTTAAGCTCTTCTCTAACATAAGAGATACACCTATGTTTTAAATACAAAGTGCTGATTTTGTATTGCATTTTCCAACTATTGCTCATTGTAGGGGAGCAGAATTTACCACCCCAAAATATGTGTCTGGAATAAGGATTATTTTAAGCTGAATATTTTTAAGAAAGTGCAAACACGGGAGAAGCTCAAAAGACTGAGTAGAAGTTAAACTTTTGTAGGAGACATTTAAATTTATAAGGGCAATCTCCCTTTGTTAAGGGTGTCTCCCTCTCTCTATCAGAAAGAGGAGGAAGGCTTACCCTTATTACTTTGCTTCTCCTTGCCACCTCCCATAACTGACTCCCCCAGTCCCAGCATCTTCTTCTGTCTTTAGCTGGAGATGGTATTTAAGGTGATGGCTTTGGCCACCTTGGGGAGTCACTTAGTTTTCCTGGGTATCTCCCATGATATAGGAGGTATCCATACTTGATTTTCTCCTGTTAATCTGTCTGATGTAAATTTAATTCTTAGACCAGTCAGAAGAAACTTCAAGGGTAGCAAGCTACTTGTTTATAGATGAAGCTTTCTGAAGACAGTACATCTGCTTAACCTAACATTCTGTTCAAGAAAGTATGAAATGGATGAAATTAGGTAGAAAAAGGCTAATTTAAACAGAGTAGTGTTCTGTTTACACACAAACTAATTGCAGTTATGCTAGGAAAAGAGGCCAAGACATCCCTAGAACTCTGGCCATCAGTCAACAAATACTCACTTAGGGTCTGTAGTGTGTAATGTGTGAACAATCAGAGTCCTTCAATTTAGTGTGTCTTGAGGAAAGCTGGACTTAGAAATTCTCACTTCATAAACTTATAAAACCTAAGTAATTATAACATGTAAAGGAACTTTTTTTTAAAGACACCCATAATCCCACCACTATGGCACAATTGCTATTTAATTTTGCTTATTCCCATTCAGTCTCAGTCTACCAATTTTAATCATTTCAGTAACTGTATAATATTTCATGGAATTGAGAAACTTCTGCTTCTAATTAAGATGGAGTGACTAGGACCAGATTTAGCTTTCCTGCCCCTGACAACAAAATGTATGAAATAATAGTTTTCAAGAAAACGGTTGGTCATAGGGCAACAAAGGACAGGGACTCTTAAGAGATGGGAAACAATCAGATGAGCCCTACAGTTGCCACAGCTTTACTACATAGCGAGTTTCCAGGTTGTAAATCTGTTCCCCTTCACTGGTATCTTTTCGCTTCTGACATAGTTTCTTTGCTTGGTATCTTTTTGCTTCTGAAATAGTTTCTTTGCTTTGTTTTTGTTCCAGGCCAGTTACCATTGGCACACATGATTCTGTCATTTTAAGTTTATTTAAGCTTAGTGAATTTATATTGATAGACTAAATAAAATATATGAACACACAAAAATGGACATCTTACTCAACACCCGAGTATACACATTTCTATTGAAACTCATCCAGGAAGCAAGGAGCTAAAGATTAAATTGATATATGACTATGATAAAAAGCAGAAGGAAAAGGACAGGGAAAGAAAGGTCATATCCCATCTTATTGAATACCACCTCACCAGAATATCTTTCTCGATAATGAAAAGATTATCACATCCCTAGCAACATATCGCTTATTTTAAGGAGTACAAAACACAGTGCACTTGAACAGGGAGGTTGTGCAAGTTTCCTGAAGTTCAAATGCTGGGATTTGATCTGGGCCAGTGTGTTCCAACAAACAGGTTCCTTGTAGAAAAATTGGCATGGGTCTGTGTCTTAATCCAGTCTGAAAACAAAACAAAACAAAACACAGCCCAAGCACTAAAATTTTCAGCAGAGATGTAAAAGATTCCAGTGCTAAACCAGGTACTTACATTTCACATGAGCAGGGAGCTGCAGACTTTTCAAAAGGGATCCAGTCTTCTACTTTAGTAGAAGTGGATCACTAAACTCAGAATATGATGTGTACAATTTAAAGCAGCAGATGGCTTCAATTGAGGCACCGGGGTTCGGGAAGAGAGTGCTGGGTTTGAAGTCCTTGGACTCTCTCTCACTCTGCTCCTGCACTGCTGTGTGACCTTGTCTTCTTTGACACTATCAAAGGGGGAGGTTGCACTAGAAGCTCTCCAGGGCCATTTTCATCTCTGTGCTACTATAGTAAAGATGTTTTTGGTAATAATACTTCCAACTTTAACCTGCATTGAAGATATGAAGTGGCCATTAAGCAGCCTCCATCTGGCCTTTCCTTGCTCTCAGCGCCGGCTGCATGTGCAGGCCCTCGGGTGGCGGTGCCCTTCTCCCACCGCCGGGTCAGCATCCTACCAACACCTGGGAAAGGCGTGTATTTTTTTTTTTTTTTTTTTTTGGTGCCACGGCCTTTGAGTGGCACACAATTTTCTTATGCTTGTGCTTTCAGCGCATCTGTATTGTGTTTATTTTCTCGGTTTTGCCAGCGTATAGCACGGGGCACCCATAATCTCTGCTTGTTATTACCTTCCAGTAATATTTTTCAAGGACGTGTTTCGTGATGGTTTTGTTTAGGTATTCAGTTGATAGAAGCAGTGTTGGAAATTGTGATGTGACATGCATCCAAGTTTGTGTTCTGCCCGTGTTTCCTGTTGTTTATATATCTGTCTCCAAATTGAAATGTCATCTTCTCCTCTTTTGGAAATTCCCAGGATCAAGCTGATATTCTAACAGTCGAGCAGTATGACCACCAAGAATCTGTTCTTGTAATTGGGGTAGAGTCTGATACATCTTATGATTCCAGCACATCGTCCCTGGAAAGCATACTAGCATCACCAGGTAGGTACATTGGACATGTGGATAAGGATTATCAGAAGAAAAACAGTGAAGACTGCTGTGGCATAGTAGTTGCAGAAAAACAGTGGCCCACAGGGTAGTTCTTGTTTTTTTTTTTTTTTGGATAGTCTCTCAGAAACAGTGATATTTATTACATGATCTTCAATATTAAAGACATTTCATAAATATAATTGTATAAAAAATACAAAACTTGAAGCGGTGCCGGATGCATAATGCAGATTCTGTCCTCTAATTTGCTGACCTTAGCATAGAGTCTTTGTATTGTGGAATCTTCATATATAGAACTAATACCTCTATTTTTTTAAATATTCTAGCTAACAACTCTTACATTATTGCTGTCAGTCTCAAACTTTGTTTAAAAAATCTTTTCAAAACAATTGATTTGGGGAGGGGGAATCCGTGAACCCGTGATTATGATTTCTGAAACGTAGAAGAACAAACTTAGTTTTTAATTTGCACACAGTAAACTTCACTGCTTGGGATGTACACTTCTATGGGTTTGACAAAGGCAAAGAGTCCTGTATCTGCCACCACAGTACCAGACGGAACAATCCTGCCATCCCCAGATTCCTTTGTGTTGTCTCTTTGAACTCCAACTCTGTCCCTCATCCTCTGGCAACCATTGGTCTGTATTGTGTCTCTGGTTTCCTTTTTCCAGAATGTCATGTAAATGGAATCACATAGTCTCTCATCTTTTTGGTCTGGCTTTGTTAACAAAAATTCCTGGGAGCAGGACAACTGGGTCATATGGGAAGCGTGTGTGAAAGAAACTGCCAAACTGTTTTCCAAAATGACTCTGCCCTTTTGTGTTCTTCAAATAGTGTTCTCCACCTTGCTTTTTGAAGGAGAGTCATTTCTCAACACCCCCACCAGCACTTTAAGCACTCCAGAGATCCCCACATTCTGGGGAACCTACTTTTTTGGAAGTGATTTATGATTAGGTTTGATTTGGTATTATCAGTTGGAAGGTACCAAATTTCCAGAAGTATGGCCGGAAGAATTTTATAATGAAAAGACACTCAACACGACTGGTTTGGGTACCTACCCACTTATGCTTGGATGGGTGGAGGTAAAGTCAGACACTCCTTCCTTTTTCTTTATTTTCAAACATGAACACAATTTTAAGGAATGTTCTGAATTACTCTTGGTACCTGGCATATCTAATCCTTAACATGGAATAAAACTGGACGCTCCTGTTTTTGTGACTTCAAAAAGAAATAAAGAGAAATCTGCAAATCTCTTTGATAATGTTGGCACTTCTGCTTTCTTGCTCATGCATTCCACTGTGCTTTCTTCAGCTACATTATCTCCGCGGAGCTTTGATTTCGAACCTGAGGCGGAGCAGGTGTATGATGTGGATGAGGTGCAACAGGTGGACGAGATGGAAGAGGTAGACCAGATGGGCCAGATGGACGAGATGGGCAACGTGGAACAAGGAGATGAAGAGGAAGAGGTGGAGCAGGTGGAGGAGGTGGAGGAGGTGGAGGAGGTGGAGGAGGTGGAGGAGGTGGAGGAGGAGGGCCAGCTGGACCAGGTGGAGCAGGAGGCCCGCTCACCCTTCAATGCGGCTGCTGGCATCAGTGATGAGGTACCTGTGGGAGTCTTGCTCCACATAATTGTCTGGACCACTAACCCTGCAAAGCCCTGAATTTCCACTCTTGTGTTCAGGTTCACTTTGCAGAAAGCATCTTATTTTCATCACTATTTCTGTCATACTGGATTTTCAGATGCAGCTGAGAATCCAGTGGACCCTAGCAAACAGGGAGGTTGGAGGTTCTTTAAGTAAGATGAAATCTCTGTTCTCCTCTTAATGTAAAATATGCAAAGACATTTTGGGTTGAAGAGAAAGTTTGGGCCAAATAGGAAGCTTATCTACTAAGAAAAAGCAGTATTTTTTAAGAGCTGTGTTCCTTATCACCTGGGAGGGGATGCTAACCATCTCAGGGGAAGATGACTTTCCTGCCTACCATACCAACACCTCCCCACCACGAGCTAGGTTTCTCCAAATGGAATTTTTATTAGATTAGAAGCATGCCTTTCAGAATGTTAGTTGTATCCAACCTTCAAATGTCAGCACTGGTGTATGGTCCGAGGCCAAATCAGTGCAGTTGGATTTACTACTCTGTTGCTCTTCTATCCTCAAATTTGTGTACATAATCACAGATTTGGGCAATCATCTTTTATAATAGCAGGATTATTAAAATCAGGATTGGCAGGCAAAATAATGAGTTTATGGTCTGTTACGTGGACTCGTGTGCATTAATTACAAAGCCTAAGATGAGTCACTCCCTCTTCTGAGAAGAACTGAGGGCTAGAAGACAGTTGTTTGAGTTTGGCCCCAGCATTGACCTTGGCACATCCCTGAGTCTCAGTTTCTCCATCTTGAAATGGTCTGCTTGCCTTGTGGGGATTTCTAGACTGCTGTGAAAATTTTTTGAACAATCAAAAAAAAATTTCTGTAAAAATCCATGTTGTCCTTATTCATGTCTTTATTATGCCAAAAAGCTGTGGTTCCCCTTTAACGTTGACAAGCTTCTCTTCTGCTTGGAATGAAGTCATAACTAAACTTTAAATATAACTTTTGTTTAAAATAGTCAAAATAGGGGCGCCTGGGGGGCTCAGTTGGTGAAGCATCTGCCTTTGGCTCAGGTCATGATCTCAGGGTCCTGGGATCAAGTCCCAACGTTGGGCTTCCTGCGTGCCGGGAGCCTGCTTCTCCCTCTCCTCCCTGCTCATGCTCTCTCTCGCTCTCTCTCTCTCTCAAATAAATAAATAAAATCTTAAAAAAATAAAATAAAATAGAATAACGAGCAACGAGTGTGGGTAGTACTGCTCTGCATGTGCTTATTTCTGACTGCCATGGATTGACAGACTGGAGTGTGTCCAGAAGCTGGAGACCAGGATGGAGAGAGGCTGGAAAATGGAAAATGTCATGCTGTCTGTAGTGGGAGGCACTGGAGAAAGGAGACTGGCAAGGGACAGGACAGCTTTCTCCAAGTAGCTGCACAGCCGCCATGCTCCCGAAGTGGAAGACGAGTCTCCAGTGGGTCAAACTAGGGTGGAAACCTAGCAGCTGAGGGCAGGCAGCTTTCCACTCGCCTCAGGAAAGCCTTGCTCAGATGGCTTAGGTCCCTTCCTCAGGTGGTGGGCTTCCTCCCCTTCAACGGAAAGGTCTGAGGCAGGCTTGGTAGCTTATCTGCCAGGGACAGCAGAGAAAAGACCCCTGCTTGGAGAACGGGGAAGTAGGGTTTGTGGCTTTCAGTCCCGAGTTTAGAGTTTTTACTTTTTTCTTTTGTTTGTTTTTTTGGCTTAATGAGTGCCTACTTTCTTATATGAACATCTGTATACTTTATAGCAAAAGAAGAGCAATTGGACAATTTTCAGTGGCTTAAAAAAATATATATATATAATTTTTTATTCCAAGTGCGAAAAACAGCTTGCATGTTTTTTGCTCTCTCTTTTTAATAACTCAGCTGTGCGCTTCCATTAGCCATAAAGCGTTGAAGGCCACAGTATATGATAGAATAGACTCTTGTTTTTGTTCTCTAGCAGTCACATGTCTATGTGCCTTCTCATCATTAATATTGGGACTGTGGCTCTCTCATCTTGTTTATACACACAGTGCCAACCCAGATTAAGGCAAAGAATAGCTTCCGCAGATAGTTTTTTTCCAAGAACCCTGCCTTTTTCCTCCGCCCTCAGCCGGTCAGTTGAGAAGCCATGTCTACTTTCTTAATTTCTCTCAAATGTGTCCCTTCCTTTCTGTGTCTCCTGCCTCTGGTCTGTTTCAGGCCACTGTTATCTCTACGATAACTGTGTATGGGACAGTACTTATTTTTGAGGACATTGTGAAGGTCAGATCTGTGAATCTCTTTGCAGTGCTTAGAAGAGTGCCTGGAACAAAGGAAGTGCCATTTGAGCATTCTTCTTCTTACCGCCTTGCTAATGGGGGCATCTGATAGATGTTTCCCACATGCCTTGTCTCTGATATGACCCGCTGCACTTTGACTCTTCCACTAAGGATTTGGGGCAGGTCACTTCACACTTTGGGGCCAATTCCACAGCTTTATGTTTTGAGGAAAAAATCAGACTACATGATTCCCATGATCCATTTCTGATCTTGAATTCCTGGATTTTCTAGCTATTGCTTCAGACTTTCTAGTGATGAGTGAAATTGGGAGTGGAGGAATGATTCTCATTTCTCAGTCTTTCCAAACTTGGCAATAAGACAGCCTGGTAGGATTTGGAGAACCTGGCGTCCCTGTCTATGAACCATAAGCCATTCCTTCCCCCAGCCAAGAGAACCACCGCCGTCGATTACATCATACATCCACAAGCGGGAGCTGGAGCTGATGAAAAAGTTTAAGGAGCAACTGGAAGAGAAGACGCTGATGCTGCAGGCTGACATCAGAAGCCAGAAGGACGCACTGGAACTGATGCAGGAACAGCTTCAGAAAATGCAGGGTTCCAGCTTTCAGGTCAGAGGCCAGTTCCACGTAAGTCAGTGGCAGAAGGGAGAGAAACGGGACCTTGGTAGTTTGCAAGCAGCTAGTCAGCACGGCCTGCTAGGAGGGACATTTGGAGCGGTCTTCAGCAGGGACTCAGGGCTGTGCTCTTTGTCTGCTGGGTGTAGTGGCTGAGGTGGGCCCACCGAGGCTCTGGCGGTGGCAGATGGGCTCCTGTACAGCCAAGGCTTCCTGGGCGGCCTGTGCCGCTCCGTGCCCCACACGTCTTGTGCCCTGAGGAAAGGCGTGGCCTCTGACAAAGACCTCTGTGATACTGTGTCTTTCCAGATGCGGCCACACGCCTCACACAGCCTTGACCGTCCTGAGTCCCATTCTTTGGAGCCAGTGCCCAAGAAACAACGCACTGAGCAAATGAAGATGTTCCTCCCAGATCTCCGGATCAGCCTCTCCTGTGGTTCATGTTCATCGCCCTCTTTCAAATTCTCTGAGGAGCTTGAGGAGCCTGGTGATGTCTCCAGCCAGGTAGGGAAAGCCTGTTGCAGCTGGGGAGCTGAAAGGAGGTTTCATTTTCATAAACCTTGGGGCCCACCCGGTTCTCCTGAGGCAGTTCACTTGCCTGAGATAAAAATGCTCGGCGAGCCAGACCCAGACGCTCGTCCATGTGTTGCAGATTGCGGCATCTTGCAGCCAGGAGCGGGGCTGCAGCTGGTGCCCCGACCAACACGTAGACATCACCCAGACCACGCCCGGAGGCCACTGTCATCTTCTGCTCTGGGAGAATGGAGCAGGGGTGTTCAGTCCGGTTCTGGGGCACTCTCACGGGCACTGAGGTCCTTTTGTCTCTCCTTCTGAAGCCACTGCTGCAGGGGCAGGACCAGCACGTGGGGCAGCAGACGCAGAAGCAGCCGCAGCCGCCTGATGCCGCGGAGGGAACCCAGGACCCCGGGACACTCATGCAGACCCAGCCCATCGCTGTTCCTGTCCAGTTCGTAGCTGGACGACAGGCGTCTGGCTACTATCAAGGTGAAACCCTGGGGGACAACAAAGATGACAGGCAGAGGTAAGAAGCGCATGGAACAGTGATAAGGGCTAAGGTCTCTGCTTTCCTCTTATGGCCAGACAGTGTGCCCGAGACCATGAGTGACTTGTCCACAGGGCACCAAACCCCTTCATCAAAAGCAATGTGCTCCCATTCATCTTGCTCTGTGGCTTCCCCTCCCCCCCCGCCCCTGCCTCTGCAGGCACAGTGTGTGGCCAAGCATGTGTTGATGGAACGGAGGAGACTCTGTGAAAGTAGGAGGCCTAGATAAGAAAGCTCCCAAGTTAGGGAATTGGCACGCAGATCTTGAAGTCGCTTGGCTCCATCCACCCAAGCCCAGTCTCATGGCACCAGGCGTCTATAGTAAAGTCTTAAGTGCCCATAGCTGAATGACTCCTGGGCTCCCAGCTTTCTTCTCCCACTCTACTGCGATCTGGTGATCACAGCAGACCAGATCAAGCGGTCTCCATAGCATTGACAATCTATGTGAGGGAAGTGGGTGTGAAACAGTCGCTAGATGGCCGTGGCATACCAAAGAGCTAAGCTCACAGAAGGACTACGTTCTGGGAGGCAGTATGAGAACATGAACACATTTTCTGCTAAGTGATAAAGTCTGTGGTCCCAAATGCCAGAAAGAGAAGGCTCTGCTCAGCAGCAAAGGGGTTGTAGAGCACATGCTTAGTGCCCAGTAAATATTTTTGAGTGAATGCCAGCTCTCGGAGCGGGCCTCCCAGAACTCTCCAGATTTCCTTCTGGGCCCCCTTGTAGGATCAGCGACCCTAATACATCTGCTGGGTGGGTTAGTGCCGTGTTTCCTGCCGGCCTGATCATCAGAATGCACTTGAGGAGGTTGTGGAAAGTACAGATTCAGAAGTCCCTACTTACCCAGGATGAATGGGGCTCTTGTAGAGAGAGCACTGGATTTGCAGGGAGGAACTGACCCAGCAGCCCCACCCAGCTGTTCGCTCCTTTAGCGACAAAGGGCGCGTCCCTGACTTTGGGTGGGTAAAGTGACTGGCCCGAGGCCACAAAGATCACCATTGTAGCAGATTGAGGGCTGTCCAAGTAATACAAATAAAACCACTTGAGACAAGAATTCACCTCAATCTTTACATTCACTTGACTCCAGCAAATGGAATCTTCTTTGGGCAAAGTGAGGGTACAAACCAGTGAATCCTGATTTAGCCACCACAACCAATCGTGCTGCAAGCACCTACTGATGAACAAGGCGATGACTCTTGGGTCATGGTTCCCAGATCCATGTCACTGTAACATGTTTCTTTCAGTTTTGTTTCTGAGGAGCAGCAAGGGGTGTCCATGGGTCCATTGCCACTGGTGTATAGCCCAGGCTCTGACATAGTCGCTTCGACCAGCTTTCCTCAGTCTCCCATAAATTCTGACTCCAGCGTAGTCACCCTGGAGACCCCGCAGGATTACATCCAACTTTGGCAAGAGCCACGAGATCCACAGCATCACCTTTACCTCCAAGTGAATACTTGGCCTTCCAGTGAGCAGAACACCCTGCAGGACCAAGCCACCTGGCCCCAGGTATGACCATTCCTTTCTCCTCTGCCCCCCCACCCCCACCCCAGGCCAGGTCAGGGCATTCTGCATGGAGGCTGGACCCCTTCCCCAAAAGGCACACGCTACAGGAGTACGCTCTGGGTGTGAAATCCAGACTTCAAAGCTCAGTAAATTTGAGGGTGGTTACTCGTATGGTGGTGGCACACCCTGCTGAGTAAAAAGATTCCTTTCAAGTTTCCATGAAAAAGTGAGCTGTCCTCATGGATATTAAATGCAATCTGATGTGAAAACTTCTCAAGCATATGTTACCTGGACAAAGTGAGTCAGGCCATATGCTGAGCTCATTGCCCGAGCCCAGGCCCCTGTCTGAACTTGTGCATCATTTGTTCTGCTACAAAATCCAGAGCCTAGTGTGGGTGTGTTTCCTTGTACTAAAAAATAAACCAAGGGTCCTTCTATGGATCGTGCTTGGTGTTCATCCATAGGGTGCTCCATATTTGCCAGGGTGGACCCCACCTCAGGGACCATCTGTAATGGTCATGTTTCCAGGGCAGTGTTGGCAGCTGGTCCAGATGGCAGGCACATATTGGGTTTTGCTCCCAGATACACTCCCAGCAAGCCCCTTGGGACCACATACTCTCAATCTAACAGTACTTAGAAAGGGTGTTTTAATTCTGGCTTTAGAAATCTTAATGGAGCCTAACCTCTGATTTTTTAAAGCTAACAACAACAACAAGGAAAAAAGAACCCAGTAAGCTAAGGCAGAATGAGTGAGTTTGGATATTTTAAATGGCTAAAGGTGTGATTATTTTCACATACACACCTTGACCAGCTGGACTGGACCAATCCTCCAGAGAGTTGATCCATGAGAGGGACTGCCCATGCGAAGAGACCACGTAGATGCTCAGTGGATCCCGTGGGTCAGTTCCCAAGGCAGACTCTGGTGAAACTCTTCATCAGGTCTGCTCTCAAGGCGCTACTATCTGGGTGGGCCCTTAGAAGCAGAGCCAAGACCAAGCTGAACAGATATCCCAAGGAAGTGGAGAAGGGAGGATGCCTGGAAGGTTGTTGGGAGAGTGCCGTGGGGCAGCCAGGTGCAGGATCATGTGGGAGCTTCCTTGTCCACAAGACTTCAGGGGCTTCCCACACCCTGCCCTGACTCATTTCCACTGGTCTCTGGGCCCCCCCCTCCCCGGGTTCCCAGGCACATCCGCTTTCTTCCCAGAGCCCAGCCCTGCTTCTTCTGTTCCTCTGTCTTCTCTTCCATCCCTTGGGTTCCACTTACTGAATTCTTGCATCACCTTCAGAACCCAGCCCACAGAGTCCTTTCTTCTCAAAGAGAAAAGACTCCCCCAGCCTAGTCTTCGTAATACCACCTTTGTGTCTGCCCCTCCTCCCCACTCTACAGCTCAGAGTGGGTTGTTGTTACCTTTCCCATCACATTGTTCAAGTAGGCCAGGTGGCTGCCCATCAGGCTCAGCATGGAAGGTACTTAGTTCGAGCAGAGTAATAACAACGTGCAAGGGTAGGGGCAGGGAGAGAGCTTCCAAGCCTTTGGCTAGCCATGGCTGGCAGAGAAGCTGGGCTAGGGAGGACCAGACACAGAACCCAGTACCCTTAGGCATGAAGAAAACTTTGGGAGAGCCCAGGGCTACTCTTGCTGGTCTTTAAGGCAAGATGCTATTGGAAGACAAAAGTGGAGAGGAACCTCATTGTCCCTAGCTACACCTTCTACCAGCGCCTTGTAAGTCTGTATTCCAAAGAGGTATTTCTCAGCAGCTTGCTGACTCGAACTAGAGGGAATGTCTCACCTTGTCCCCCTTTTCCTTGGCAGGTGCCAGCTTCTGAGGCAAGTCCGGAGGCTCTCCAGGACCCTGATGAATACTCACCAGGCCATATCGGCTATTTCCTGTCTGCAGAGCAATCTAGCTTGGATGAGGAGCAGCGCCAGCGGTACTCTCATGCCAAGCCTTGAGAGAAGAGGGACAGACAGGCCGATGAGGCCTGCGTGGCCAGGGAAACTCCAAGGCTCACAGAGTTTCCTGGAGTAGGGCTTTGGGGAGGGGGGGTGGGCGTTTTTTTTCCTTTCCTGATAAGTGCTGTTTGGGATTGCTGAGCACAACCCGTTTCTTGGAAGCTATGTTGCAGAGGCAGCCTGTGGCCCCCCGTGTGCTAATGTGTGACAGCAGCTGGGCCACAGCAGGAGGCTGTTGTCCCCCACCTACCTGCCTGGCCTTGCACACGCCTGTTCTACCATGGGCTGGCAGGCTGCAGAGTCTACTCAAGTTAGAATACGTTTTTTGTTTTTTTGTTTTTTCTGCCAAGAAACATTTTCCAGCATGGTTTGCAATCTAGTAAGAAGCTGTTCTGTCTTAAGCCACAAGAGTTCCAAAATCTTGGCCTTGATGGCCAAGCCCTGCATCTCCTCCACAGTCATGTTGGGGAAACCACAGGGAACAGCATTCCAATGGTGGGAAGCTGAAATCAGATGAACATAGGTGCTTTGTGCTAAAATAATCACAGCTCCAGTGCTTAATAAAAATTGTCTTTCATTGCAACTCTTTGTGAACTTATGATGGACGTTTGGAATCTAGAAATGGTACTGACCCAGTTGACTGATACCAGGATCCTGAGCAAAGAAAGGGCTCGTTTCCTGGACCTGGGCCCCTCATGGGCACCTCTGCTGCCTGCTGCATTTGCAGAGACCAATGGCTCCTGCCTTCCTGAGTGAGTGGCTTGTGTGCGCAGGCCCTCTGTGTAGCTGAAGCCTGCTGGCTCCTTCACTGATGCCAAGGGCAGCCACAGGCCTACTGGGCCAAAAACAGTGGGCCTAGAGGCTACCCGCTCCGTGTAGACCATGCTCTGCCTCATATATCACCTCCGAGGTGAGCCTGGATGCTTTGCATGCATGTTCCTTCTCTCCTGCCTGTAGCTTTCCTCCAGGGTGTAGTCCCTGGAGGGAAAGTGATTTGTTCTCTGGCCAGACACCAAGTAGAGCATCTTCTCAGCTGTCTGCACAGGGGACAAGAGGAGGGGGGGAGGGGGGCACTTGGAGAACCTTATCAGAAGTCATCCCAAGCCTTTCATGCCCGTCTTAAGATAATGAGTCATTTCTGGAAGAAGGCAAAGGAAGTCCCCAGTCTCCAGTGACAGGTTAAAGGGGGCACATGAGGCCTCATGCCCACAGGAAGATTTTGGCATTCCTCAGGAAACCTGATCTCTACCAGGGTGGTATGGACGGAATGTGTTCCTCTCAAATTCATATATTGAAGTCCTACCCCACAATGTGATGGTATTCGAAGGTGGGGCCCTTGGGCGCCTGGGTGGCTCAGTCGTTAAGCGTCTGCCTTCAGCTCAGGTCATGATCCCAGGGTCCTGGGATCGAGCCCCACATCGGGCTCCCTGCTCGGCGGGAATCCTGCTTCTCCCTCTCCCACTCCCCCTGCTTGTGTTCCCTCTCTCGCTGTGTCTCTATCACATAAATAAATAGAATCTTAAAAAAACAAAAAACAAAGGTGGAGCCCTTGGGGAGTGCTTGGGTTTAGATGAGGTCATAAGGGTGGGACTCCCACAGTGGAATTAATGCCCCTATAAGAAGAGACACCAAGAGCTTGCCCCCTTCTCTCACCTTGTGTGCACAAAGAAGAAGTCATGTCAGCCCAAAGCAAGATGGTGGCTACTTACAAGCCAAGAGAACAGGTATCAGAATAAAACCTACCTTGCTGGAACCTTCATTTTGGACTTCCATCCTCCAAAACTGTGAAAAATAAAAGGCCTGTTGTTGAAGCCCCCATCTATGGTATTTTGTTATGGCAGCCTGAGCTGACCAAGACACAGGGGCGGTTTGCTTCTTGGCATGTCACTTTGTAGCCATTGGGAAGGAGCAGCTGAAGGCTCACTTGCCAGAGTCACTCCTTGGCCCATTGTGTTCAGCAGAGACAGAGCATGTCCAAGAACCAGTTCTCTTGGGCTGCCCAGTAGAGACGGCAACAGAGAGGTCAGGGACATTCTTGATACCCGCCTTGACTGTGGATGAGCAGAGTTGGAAGTGATGGGCATTCCGGGGTGTTGGCAGGGACTCGGTGGCCTCCTGCACTGGCAGCTGCCTCTCTTGGTCGGGGGCCGCCTTCCCCCTCCTGCCAGACAGCACAGGAAGGACGGCTCGTGTACAAATCATGCTGTGCTTGCTAGAGTGAGGGAACGAGAGGCCCTGCTCCTCGGGTGTGCGGAGTGGCCCAGACTCAGAGCTCCAGAGCTGCCCTGTGGACCCTGTGCGGGCCGTGGGTGGCATTTGGCCCTGCAGGCGCCTTCAGGCCACTCAGTCAGCAGGTAGCCTTCTGACCACTCTGACCACGGGGGAGGCTCAGAGGCTTACTGTGTAAGTAGCAATAGTTCCCACAGCTGGGCCTGCTGTTTCCAATAGGAAAATGATTTGGTCCTGCCTCCTTTCTCCCTTTACATGGTCAGGCAGGCCCTAAGAATGGCACACTCCCATCAGATGCAGCGGAGGCTCTGTTCTGCCTTGGACTAGTCACTTAAGCTCTTTGAGCCTCAGTTTCTCCATCTAAAAAAAGGAGTGAGGAGGAGACGATGCTTTTCCTACCTAGCTCTCAGAGCAGGTAAGGATAAATGGAATGAGGCTGGAAGAGGCTTTGGGAGAGGCACCATAAAAGCTGACGAGGCTGGAGGCATTTGGTTGGGATTATTGTTTGAATTCAGTGTCTAGAGTGTGCCCGGTTGGGCTAGAACTTGTTTGAACGAGCCCAGTTAATTCAGGCTTCACCACTCCCTGGATTTCAGACAAGGACCCTGACCTGGGAAGGTCTATGGTCACCTCAGGCTGTGCCTCAGTCAACTGCCTAGCTCCTGGCTCAGCCCCGGGATGAGGTTGCCAGAGGGACAGAGGGGCAGGCTGCTTGGGCTTGCTCTTTCCCGGAGATCTCCACAAGAATAGCTGTAAGGACACCCCATTTTAGGGTGGTACAAGGGCCCCAAATCCTAGAACCAGTGCTCACATGCAGGATGGGCCAGTTGTGAGTTCGTTCTGTGTATTACTAAAGGCAAACCCTGGTGAGGGATTTCTCTGCAGCCTCTCTGGCGGCTCTGGGCCCAGTCCCTGCTCCAAGGCATTCCTGCTTCTCCTGGCCCAGAACTTGGACTTGGCTTTAACAGGGGTCGGCTGGCATTTACCTTTTGGCTCATTTTCCCAGGCATGAGAGCTAATTCCCCTAGCTCCAGAGGGTCTCCTGATGATTGTAGCCAGGGAGAAAGCTGTGTGCTCATAGGCTTTGGAGGGGGCAGGGCTGACCAGAGAGGAGGAGGTCAGGACAGCACGAGGGAGAGGGATGACTGGTGTTCCTTTAGCAACAATGGAATCGGAGACAGGCCTGTACCAGCCTTGCCCAGTGCAGGACAGAAGTTTGGGCAAGACTTGAGTCAAGAAGAGTGGTCACAGAAGAAGTTTCTAAGGCCGCAGCTCAAACTGGAAAGAGTCATGGCTGTCTTTGTGGTCTGTGCTAAGCTAAACTGCTCCAGGAGGCTCTGGGGACTTCGCAGCCCACGGCACAAAGCTTCACCAGAGAAATCTTCAGATGCCACACCGGGAACTGCTCCATCACCCTCCCTCCCGGCCCCACATGCTGTACACACAGTGCATGATGCACCTGAGCCACCTTATCTTCTCTCTCAGGCTCTTCTTGGGTGTGGGAGACCAGCAGTTTCTCTAGCAGCCCAAGGGCAGGCAGATCCCAGTGAATGGGTTAGAAGGGGGACTCCAAAGGCAAAGCAGGTCTTGTTCCCAGGATACCCACCCCCAGCACCACAGGCTCAGCTGCCTGGCTCTCCCGCCTGGGTGGCCCCCAAGAGGCAGTGGCATTCTGCCTTGGCCCCTGAACCCCATGGCCCACACTCTACTCACTGGCTGTGATACAAGGTCTGCCTGTTCCCTGAATTTCCTGGCCTTGCCGTGCACTTCCGCTGGGACAGCTGTGGCCTCCTCCCTCACCCCAGCTGCTTGGCCAGGAGATCCAGGAGCCCTGGGCCCTGGCCATCCTTCCTACAACACAGCCACCAGCAGTCCCGACATTCAAAGCGGGCAACCCCCAGCAATGCTGTCAGGAAGGTGGCCCCTGGCTGAGACCATCATCACCTTACCATGACCCCACAAGCCTTGATGGTGGCTCAGTGTGGATTTGTTTACCTCTCCAGCATGCAGCCACATTTGCTTCCCCTATCTGGGAAAGCACAGGAGTTGCATTTCTCTGCGGGTTGGTGGGCAGGGGAGGTCAAGAACATGACCGAAGTGTCCCAGCTGCCACACATGGCAGAACTTCCAGACATAGTTGCCACGACCCCCACATCAACTCATCCCCAGGTGGGCCACACAGCCTCCTCACTGAGCAAGACTCAGTCTGGACATAATAGAATACTCCACACCCAGCCTTAACAGCTCAATATTCATGTGTTTTCTGTGGCATCAAAAATTTATAAATGTCCCTATTCCTGAATGCCCTTGATGAAGAAAGAAGACCATTTTCATGGACAGCGCAGCACCGTCTGATGCCCTTGGCAACATCTCCAGTGTTCCAAGCATTTTGAAGATGAGAGCGAAGGTAGTGAATGAGAGTGAAGGGACATTCTGGGGTGTGAATATTGTTCAGCCAAAATCACTGGGAAGGAAAGGGGGGTGAGGGAGAAACACTGCAGAGGGGGAGAGGGCAAGGTGGGCATGGGAGCTTAGAACTGCAGCTTCTCTTACCAGGGTGAGACTTGTCTCCAGCCTCAGGAGAGAGCACACCAAACCCCATCCCCAGCTCTCAAAATGGGCTACCACAATTGCCATGAAAACCCTCTGCTTTTTAGCTAGGACCCAATTGCATGTTTCATAGGGGATATTAAATAACTGAGATGTGTTGTTTGCATGGGTAAGGAAGACGATGTTGAATGATTCTCCATTGCTTATCAAATAAAATCCAAGTTCTCAGCCTGGTGTGGTCTGGTCTCACTCTTCCTCCACGGCTGCACGTCCCTCCTCCCTTCATAGACTCTGCCCCCAGCCTCCCTGAACCACTGGGTTTGACACAAGCCCTGGTCTTTCCGCCCTCATGGATTTGTCCCTATTCCGTACACCTGGCATGTCGTTCCCTCGCATCTCTGCATTTCCAACCTTTGCCCGTGGTGCAGAGCTCAGCCGGGAAGCCCTGGTCTATTCCATGCCTCACTCAGAGCATTTGTGTCTCCTTTCAGCTCCTGCTGCACATGTGGCAGAGATCAGGGCAGGTCTTGGAGGCCCCCAGAATACCATGCCTCGCAGACTGAGCCTTTTCGTCTACAAATGTTCCAATGAACATCTTTCTAACTGAAGTCCTTAGCAGTCACCTGGAAAGTGGAGAGGAAGCTGCTTAGTGGAGGAGAGAACTGGGTGGAAGTTGAGTTGGCAAGTGTCCGTGGTGGTGGCTCCAGTGAACCTCTGCAAGTGGCTTTGTGGCACACAGAAGGCAGGAGCCCTGCAGGGAGATGGGGGCGGGCGGAGGAGAGCAGGGGGAATTGACAGTGACAACTAAATGCCAAGAGGCCTGAAACTTCCAGAGCCATGGATGTTTCCTGCCCAGATGGAGGCCTTGGCCCTCAGGGTCAAAGGGTAATTAACCACATGGTCACCTTGTTGATGAAACAAAACCCACAGCCCTGCAGAATCAAAACATGTCAAAGGCACGGAGGCAAAGGTCAACAGACAGGACAGACAAATTGCAGTATTTAGAATCGTGCATTCAAGTGTTTGTGTAATCTATTTAGAGTTCTAACCCACCAGTTTGTGGGGAAGGTAGGTGGGAGAGAGGCTGAAAGTTCAGCTGAGGTGGGGTGTGACTTAAGCTGAGAACCAGGCGAAGGGGGGTGGGATTTACACTCACAACCTTGGAGCACATGATCTGCTAGGAAAGGCGGACTGCACGCATGGAGGGGTGTCTGTTTACAGCAAGGGACCCAGGAAGGAGGTGGGGTCACCCACTTTAGGGCTGCTCCTGTATTCTTTCCCCTCAGCTGCCTCTGGGCAAAGCCCAGCAGTTTCCATCTGGAATGTGGTGCTGAGGAAAGCAAAACATTGAACTTTTATTTGAGATTTCTACCTGCTATCTACCCTCTTGCTCCTCTCAACTTACAAGCATTCTCAGGACAATGTTCCCTTCAGACCCACTTCCTCCTTTAATGGCTGTCCTTTCCCCCTCCTCAGCCCTCTGGCCTCCACCTGGGAAATGATCCATGACTCCCAAACCTCAGTAGCTCACCCCGATCTCCCTGCTGGCCTCTAGTCCTGTAGATCCAATGGCACACCGGGTGATGGGTATTAAGGAGGGCATGTGTTGGGGTGAGCAGTGGGTGTTACACGCAACTAATGAATCATTGAACACTACAACAGAAATTAATGATGTACTATATGCTGGCTAACTGAACATAATAATAATAATAATAAAAGATCCCACTGCACACTGGACATCTCCCCGTGGGTGTCCCCCAGGCACCTCAAGTCAACACAGCCAAAGACAGGCTCTTCACCAGCTCCCCTCTCAGGGACTGGCACCTGCATCCTCTCAGTTACCCAAGCTAGTAGTCAGACATTGTCCTTAACTCCAGCCTTTCCCCAGTCTATCCTCTTGGGCATAATTGTCTGTTTCTTCCACTGACACACAGAAGGAGCAGGGAAACTGTGAATGAACAAGGGAGTGAATGAATAAACAGAGGGCTAGATGGTTTATATGGTCTCACGGACCCAGCACGGGCTGGGCATGTAGGTATCAGGGAAAAACTGTCGGGCAGTGAGCTCTCTCCTCTCCACCAGAGCCTTCCCAGGCCCCTGCGTGGGCACAAACACACCTCCAGGCTCTGGACACTTAACTCTAGGGGCCCTTGAGGTTGGGGCCAGCCTGTGAGGCTATATACCATGGTACCAGCCTCAAGAAGGAGGTTTGATGGCTCTTCAGGGCCAGAACATAGGCTGAGCTTCTTGGTGCCAGCTTCCCATACCTCAGGGTACCCAAGAGAACACTCAGGGTCTCTTCCTGTGGTTTCTCAAGGCCGGGGCATTGGACAGAGCTCAGACATGGGCCAGGAACACAGGACTGGTACCAATGAAGGATGTTTCCCTTCTCTGTGTCTTGGGGCTCATGGTTTCTTCTGTTTCTGCCTTACACATCCCACCACCAGCCATCTGGTGGCACCAACAGCAGGCTCCAGCTGGTAGGCAGCACCACTCACGCCCATGCCTTAGGGGAGCTTAGAGCAGTCAGAAGGGTCATTGGAGCTCTGGCCACAGGCCCCCAAACTTTAGGCGGGACTTGGTCAGACTCATTCCTTGTCGTCTCTTGCCCCCTGGCGTACAGTTGCAGTATTGCAGCCCTCTAGTGGCCTCCCTTGTGACCAAATCAACTAACATTTCCTGAGCGCTGACTCCGGGCCAGACCCTATGCCGGCAAAATTCTTTTCTCAAGACTTTGGTCCAGCCCTTGGTCAGCTCCCTGGTATCTCCAACTTCTCTACTCTCCGAGTACCTTCAGAGTCACCGGCCATCATGTAGTCACTCCTGTCCCTTCTTTCCTTTGTCACAATCGCTGGCAAATCCCCAACTTTGCATGAACCCAACTATTTGTCCTCTGTGTGTCTGCACTTAAGTGTCTCTGTGCTGCTAGGGAGAATTACACAAGCTGGCAGATTGTGCACCACTATAGATTTATGATCTCCAGCCTCATCTAGGCACAGCTTAATGCTCAGAAGGCCTTGCATATTTTGTGTTTGCCAGTCCCATTCTAGAATGGTGACTTGCTCTCCCAAAGTCTTCATGTCTTCTCACTTCCCAATTTAGAAATTGGAATATGTGGAATGGAAATTCCCTCATCATCCTATCACCAAGCCTCTCAGCCGGTCTACCTCTGTACTCAACATTTCCTCCTTTCCTCAAGCTAAAATGGCAGAAGTATTCCTTCTCCTTTCTAGGCCAATGCCTTCTCTGCATTCTAAATGCCATCCTCTCCCACAGGCCCCTCTCTCTCACGTCACCTGATTCCCCATCTCTACTTGACCAGTTTCATCACCATGCAGACTTGCTGTAATATTTCTTGTCTTGAACAAAACTCCTCCCTCGACTCCCACATCCTTCCCCAGCAAGCACCATGTTTCTCCGCTCCCTTTCCAAGCACCAGTCTGCAGGTACTGTGTCCACTTCCTCTCTCTCTCCAGTGTAGTCATCAACATCCTCAGATCCAGTCTCAACTCCTACCACTGAAATAGCTCTTACCAGGGGTTGCCAATGAACTCTGTGTTGTCAAGTTCACTCTGCACTTCTCTGCCCGAGTGTTGTTACTCTAGCTCTCTGCTAACACTCCCTTCTCTAGGATGCTATGGCACCTCTCTTCTGTTGCCACCGTCTCCTACCTCACTGGCTGTTCCGTCTCACTCTCCTTTGCTGGTTCTTCCTCCTGACTTCTAAACCCTGGAAGGCATAGAACTTGCATCTTGGGCTTTTCTCTACCTCCAGTCCCATAGCTACAAGTCTCTCTCTCTCTCTCTCTCACACACACACACACACACACACACACCACCTTCCTTTACTGAACCAGACTCATAAGCAACTGCCCAATTTATACGTCAAAACTTAGATACCTTATTGACATTTCAGGTTTAATATGCCCCAAACAAAATCTTTAAGACCCCACAAGCCCGCCTCATATTCTTTCCTCTTTCAGTAGATGGGACCCTCATTCATCTAACTCTTTAAGCTAGAAATTGGGGTTATGGATTGATTGTGTCCCCCAAACATTCATATGGTGAAATCCTAACTCCCCAGTATTTCAGAATGTGACCTTATTTGGAAATAGGGTCATTGCACATGTTATTAGTCAAGATGAGGTCATACAGGAGTAGGGAAAGCCCCTGACCCAGTAAAACTGGTATCCTTACAAAAAGGGGAAATTTGAACATGGATGTGCACACAAGGATAGTCCTATGTGAACATAAAGACAGAAGTTGGGGGGATGCTTCTATACTTCAAGGCATGCCAAATTTTTTTCAGCAAACCACTAGAACCTGCGGGAGAACATTCTCTCTCACAGCCTCAGAAGAAAACAATCATGCCAACATCTTGATCTCATACTTCTAGCTTCCAGAACTGTGAGACAATACATTTCTCTTGTTTAAGCCACTGTTCTGGACTGAACTCCGTCCCCCCAAAATTCATGTGTTGAAAGCCTAAACCCCAATGTGACTATTTCCAGAGAGGGCTTTTAGGGAAGTAATTAAGGTTAAATGAAGTCAGAAGGTGGGGACCTAGTCCAATAGGTCTTATAAGAAGAAGAACATCAGAGATTCCTCTCTCATTGGGCACACACAGAGGAATGTCCATGTGAGGACACAGTGAAAAGACAGGAAGATGGTCCTCAGCAAGAACCGCATTTGAAACACCTTGATCTGGGACTGGTAGCCTCTAGGATAGTGAGAAAATAGATGTCTTTTGTTGAAGCCCTATTCTGTGCTTTTTGTTATGGCAGCCCCAGCTGACTGATACAGCCACCCAGTTTGTGGCACTCTAGCCAACCAATACACTCGGGGCCACTCTGAACTTCTTTTTTCTCCTAAACCCTTCACATCCATATCTTGTTGGCTCTACCTCCAAAATTGATCTGGAATCCATCTACTGCTCTCCGCCCCTGAAGTTCCCACCATCATTTCCCACACTACATAACACTTTAGATTTCTAAGCAGGCCTTTATAGAACTTGCAAATGACACATTTTTTGCAATGTATCTTTTCCAATATGTATGCCTCTTGTTTCTTGTCCTAATCTTAGTACATTGTTTTAACTAAAATCTCCTCCCTTGTTAGAAACTCTTGTAACAACACAAATCATCTCAACTTCTACTCATATATGATTTTGTTGAATAAATAAGTAAATCAATTTACCCATATTGAATAAATAACAATTTAGCTTCTGCCCCCACCTCTGAACTATATTGCAAAGGAGGAGATTGATCCCCACTCTCGCCAAGTCCAGGGCCTAGGGTGGGCAATCGTCAGATGTATGTTGAAAACAAGAAGAAAGAAATAGAGATGCTCTAAGGGAAGCAAGCAGTGGTTTGGCAGGGAATGTCAGCACAGGCTTCTACTGGGTCTCAGCTCCAAATGGATGTCACCAGTTAGAGAAGGTTGGTGGGGGGGCGGGGGAGTGAACATTATAGGGTTAGGAAACAGCCACAGCAAGGCCTAAGAGCTACAAAAGTGTTATAACCCCAACTCACTCCATGAACTTCCACCCCTTCTAGGCTTCTGGATTTATGTTTTGCTCTAACTGAAAAGCCATTAAAAAAAAGAAAAAAATGTATGAAATAGCTTTCTGATCCATGCATGGATGGGGCTTTCCATGTTTAAAAAAGTGGAAAGAATTGCAAAGAAGAAACAAAATAATAGATTTAGCTACATTAAAATAATAAATGCTTGTATGCCAAGAAGATGAGCAACAGTAAAAGGCAAACAAGGGCATAAATACGTGTACCTAATGTGCATAGAGCATATGTGAATCAATAAGAAAAGCACTAAGATTGCAGCAGAGAAATAAGAGCATAAACAATTCACAGAAAAGGAAAATAGTGAGAGAATGTGTGAAAAAATAAACATGATAAAAATATAATCCTAAACAATGAAATATTTGAATAATTTTTACCAAAAAATCGAGTTACAGTTTCTTGCTGGAAAAGACGAGCTGAAAACACCTTTTTTTTTTTTTTAAAGATTTTATTTATTTATTTGACAGAGAGAGACACAGAGAGAGAGGGAACACAAGCAGGGGGAGTGGGAGAGGGAGAAGCAGGCTTCCCACCGAGCAGGGAGCCCGATGCGGGGCTCGATCCCAGGACCCTGGAACCATGACCTGAGCCGAAGGCAGACGCTTAACGACTGAGCCACCCAGGCGCCCCTGAAAACACCTTTCTGCATTGAGATTTATTACAATCGTGTATAACAACTCAGCTCTTCAGGGTCAAACCCTTTCAAGGTTCATATCCTTTAACAAGGAATTTTATTGCTAGGGAACCACAGTTCTACTTTTAAGAAGTTCTCACTCACATGAGGACATGGTGAACGCAGAAGCTGGGTAGAATCTGTCTGTGATCCATATTACCCTTGATTTACAAGAAGAATTCAGTGGTTGTTTATTGAGTTGAATTAAGCTGAAAAATGAATAGAACTCTAAAAGGATTAGACTACTCTGTAGTAGCTACCTCCTACCCACTCTAAACTTCACCCAAACATGGCTGCTGGAGATGCCCCCCAACTAATTCAAGCACAGGTGAATCAGAAAGGCCAGCACACTTGAAACCCCAGCCCCGATCTCATACACATAAGTGCTGCTTGATAACCTTGGTCAATCACTTGTCTTCCTGTTTATGTAAAGAAGGAAAAGGAGAAGGAGGAGGAGGAGAAGGAGGAAGAGGTGGAGGAGAAGGAGAAGGAGGAGAAGAAGGAGGAGGAGAAGAAGGAGGAGGAGGAGAAGGAGGAGGAGAAGAAGGAGGAGGAGAAGGAGAAAGAGGAGGAG
>NC_138385.1:2692027-2763728 GCF_054177405.1 Leptonychotes weddellii | reverse complement strand
AGGAGAAGGTGGAGGAGAAGGAGGGGGAGGAGGCGGAGAAGGAGGAGGAGGAGAAGGAGGAGAAGAAGGAGGAGGAGAAGGAGAAAGAGGAGGAGGAGGAGGAGAAGGAGGAGAAGAAGGAGGAGAAGGAGGAGAAGGAGGAGAAGGAGGAGGAGGAGAATAGCTGCAACAGCAGCATATTTAAGAATTTTTTTTTTCATTCACAGCATCATTTACAATAGTGAGAAACAGAAACCTAAGCCTCCTGGGGCGCCTGGGTGGCTCAGTCATTAAGTGTCTGCCTTCGGGTCAGGTCATGATCCAGGGTCTTGGGATCGAGCCCCATATCGGGCTCCCTGCTCAGCGGGAGGCCTGCTTCTCCCTCTCCCACTCCGCCCGCTTGTGTTCCCTCTCTGGCTGTGTCTCTCTATGTCAAATAAATACAATCTTAAAAAAAAAAAAGAAAGAAACTTAAGCCTCCAGTTCCCTGAGGAATTGTTAGGTACATTTTGAAACCTCCAAGCAATGAAATTGTATCCGTTAAAAAAATACTTCAAATAAACAAAAGTTATTGAATCACATTCAACTCTATTCCTGATTAAAATAACAAGTAGTAGTGAACTGGGAATAAAGGAGTTCTTCATCAACATGATAAATTAAATGTATCTGAACCAATGGTAGGTGAAACGTTGTTATGAATCCTGAGTCAGAGGCATTGCCATGAAACCCAAGGACAGAAGATCATAGTAGGAGCAGAACAAGAAACAAATGGCATGCATATTGGAAAGGAAAAGATGTATTTATCATTATTTGCAAATTCTATGATTGCCTACTTAAAAAACTAAGAAACGTTTTTAGCAAGGCAGATGAATGCAAGATAATTTTTTTAAATTTTATTATGTTATGTTAATCACCATACATTACATCATTAGTTTTTGATGTAGTGTTCCATGATTCATTGTTTGAATGCAAGATAATTTTACAAAACTCAGCACCTTTCTCATAAACCAACAATAACCAGACAGAAAAAAAGATCCCACTTGCAACTGCAAGAAATATATGTATGTTATATATGTTAATATATAATATAAGCAATGTATGGTAGAATACTTATATATGCATATTTTAAATGCTTTATGTGTAGTTTATATATAAATATATATAAATTATAAATTATATAAATTACATATAAACATATATAATGTTTATATATGTAAACTACACATAAAACATTTAAAAATATGCAGAACATAGAAGAAATAAGAAGAAAATTAGACAACCTTACTGAAGGACATCACACAAGATTTAGGAAAATAAAGAGAAATACTAAGACCTCCGGTTGTCTTTTTTTTTTTTTTAAAGATTTTATTCATTTATTTGACAGAGAGAGATACAGTGAGAGAGGGACCACAAGCAGGGGGAGTGGGAGAGGGAGAGGGAGAAGCAGGAGTCTGAAGTGAGCAAGCCTCTGGGAATTCCAAAGCCTGATTTGGGGACTGCAGGCTTAAAAAAATACGTTATGTAAAGAAAGGCCTCCTCCCCAACACTCCTAATGATACTGCCATCTACAAGGCTTGGTCAGAAAATGATTCGGGAGTGTTGGCCTCTGAATGGCAGCAAGTTTACTTTAACCAATTTAGTTTGCTTTATATTTTCCTTGGTTATGCAAGTACCGGAGAGATCTATGGTAAACATCAATGTTTGGTGGAAGTCTACAGAGCTCTTTCAATAAGTACAAAATAAAAATTATATGTGGTAAGAAAGTGTTGTATCATGGCTTAATTGGAAGCATGGCTTACTTGCTAGGTCATGCAATTGATGCCATCTCAGATTTGATGAAACATGATCTACATTGTGCTTATTTATTGATGTGCCGTCTGTCTTCCCTCACTGCACTGTTCATGCAGACAAGGCCTTCGGTTGACTTGGATGTTGTGCCCTCAGCCTCTAGAACATACCTGTGCATAGTGAGTGCTCAGTGAACATTTGTGATACACTTTCAACAAAGAGAAGCCCAGGCAGAGTGAAGAACAAGTGCAAACATCCTGAGGTGCTCCTGGAATAGTCAGGAGGCCACTGTGGCTGGAGCTCTGTGCATTCTGACCACCACAGTTGTCATCGGGCCTCTCATAGCTTTCATCAGCATCCTCTCCCTTAAGTGTCTGCTCCCAAAGACCGGAGGCTGGTGGCTGGTACCTCTGCTGCTTGGTGAGCATTCCAGTCAGACAGTGGCTCCGAGAGGCTCAGTCCCCTTCTGAGCACTGGCATGATTCTGGCTCCCCACCCCCAAACATAAGGGCCAGGGGCAAGGGATGTATTTGGACTTCAGTTGGGAGCCCTCCAGCATGGTTGATGGAACTTGTGTGATAATGGGACCCAGAGAAGACCGGCACAGGAAAGGAATGCTCCTGTGGGGGTCCTGGTGGTGGCTACAGTGTCCCCTGTGTCCAGGAGGTGGCAGTAGGGAAAATGAAACGCACCGGGGCTGAGGTTACTTGTCTGCTTAAGCATCTTTTTCCGGAGGAGGGTGTGCGTGTGTGTATGTTGGGACAGAAGGGATGTGTGGGTGTCATGGGCTAGATGATGGCCACCCACACTTGTCTTTGGTTCCCCAGTCCTGTACAGCAAAATCTTTGAGAAATCCTGGTCTAGAAGTTCCTCCACTCTCCTGTCAGGGCAGGTGGCCAAAGGGAAGATGACTGCCCAGGGAAAGACTAGCCTCCAATCTTGGGCACTTCCTCAGCTGTCCTCAAACTGCCAGGACCCTGAACCCTCAGGCCCTGTCTCCCCAAGGAACATGCTGGGCCACATGAGGGGGGGATTCTGAGCACTTGAACCGATTGCTGAGAGGCAGTCCAACACCAGCTGGGAAGGCAGAAGCTGCTCTGACAGAGTCAGACCTGGAATAGGAGTAAGGGAGGAGCTATTGGGGCTCAGGAATAAATCTAGGATCAGATGGGGTCTGGGTCCAAGGTGGGGTGGGGCTGAGGGATGGAGTGGAGAGAGACACTGTGTAGGAGAGACAGTCAGGGCTGGGGGAGGTTTGTGGAGGAAGTAAGCCTCTGGGCAACATGAAGCTGAGGGAGCAGATAGATGAAGCTTGATGATGAAACTCAGTTGAGGGCTGAGGAATAGATGAGAATCAGGAATGTCACTGGGGGCTGATCTGGAGGTCAAGCCCACGGAGGGGGTGAGGTGAGGGTCAGTGCTAGGGTTGAAGTGGGGAGACGCTGGGGGCATGGATGAAGCTACACATTGTCACCATGAGCTTGCCTGGGGTTAGCAGCCCACGCACTGAGAGGCTCCAGGCATGGGTTAGAATCAGGATGACCTGGTGCCCCCTCTCCCCCTTCCCAGCTTTGGTTTCCTCCATTGTACCTCTACCAACTGCCGTCTTAGGTATCCTCCATGTTTGTTAGGTTATTGTCTCTTTTCACCAACCAGAATGGAAGCAGGGTAGACATTGGTCTGTTTGATTCACCTTTATGTCACCAGCACCAAGCATAGCACTTGGCATATAGTAGGTGCTCAATGAAATGTTCAGGAGCAAGGCTCAGGGAAGAAGGTATGGTGGATTGGGACATGGGGTGTGGCACTTGCTAGGGTGTAAGCTCCGTGGTGGGGTGACTTTCAGGACAAATGAAGTTGAGAGAGGAGGGAGGCTCTTGGAACAGGTGAGGCTCAGGAATGGGAGGCCCCTCAGAGTCACGATAAAGCCAAGGAATGGAATGAGGGATTGAGAAGGAGATAAGGCTTCAAGGGTTCTGGGATAAGAAGTGGTTAAATATGCACATTCTTGGTGATGTCAATATCCACAGAAAGCGTTCAAACCCCTGTTCTCTCAGTCTCCTGACCTGCTCTCCGCTGATACTCTTTCCCTCCTCCTAACTTCTGTGGTCAGAGCCTAAGATCTTGCCATTATCTGTCACCACCACATCTCCACAATCTCCATTATATCCCAACCTTTGAAAGCCAGCTCCTTCCTTTTAGAACTACAAGAACTCCAGCAATCCTTTGACTGCCACTGGGACCCTTCAACCAATAATCCTAGTGTTTTTCTCACTGCCCTTCAGCAAATGCTGACTCAATCCTTACTTCTCTCCTTACCCATTAATCCATGACCAGTCATCCTCATTTCTCCCTAGAACCACACAAAACTCCCGTGTCCCTCTGTCATTTCTTTGTACTCATGTAGGAAAATTCAACCCTGATAAAATCCAACTTTCTACCTACTCTGGGTCTGCACCCCTGAGATTGAACGTGTCTGGTGAAAACCAGGAAGACATGCTGAGTAATTTCACGTTAATGGCCATTAAACCTCAAGTGGGCCCTTAGCGCAGCCTAGCAATCATGCTACATTTCCATAGAGCATCCAGCCTTCTTGTCTCCCAGAACACTGTTTTAAGCCTTTGCTCCTTAAACCACCGATTCTCCTCTTCCACCCTCACTCCCAGCTAGTGGCCTGGCTTCCTGTTCTCCTGAGAAAAGAGAAGCCACCAGAAGATATCTGCTCCAAGCTCCAGCATCACCTCTCCCACCTCCCTGCATCTGTGCATCTGTCTCTTGCATCATCAACTATTTCCTTCTTAACTGGCTCATTGGCACACAAACATGTTACCATGCTGTAATTTCTCCCACGTTAAAACAATACTTTTGTCTTGTTCCCTCATATTCCTACAGCCACCTCTCTCCTATGTCTCTGCTCTCCTTCACAGCTGAACTCTTCAAAAGAGTCATCAGTCAGCGCTCACTGTTTCCAATTTCTCTTTCCCGACTCTTGATTTGGAAGCACTCTGATCCACCTTTAGGCCCCACATCTCTGTGGAAATTGCTCTGGAAGGGCACCAATGACCTCCACATCGCTAAACCCAGTGGTCAATTCTTTGTCCTTTTACTACTCCAGTTGGTAGGATTTGAAGAATTGGCCAATCCCTCCTTCTTGATCCACTTTCTTCAGTGTTTCCCCACACCTTGCTGCTTGTTCTTTCCCAGTCTCATTTGCTGGTTCCTTTTCATCTGTCCCACCTCTAAATGTTGGGCTACCCAGGGCTCAGTTCATGGGTTGCTTTGCTTTTTTTATACTCACTCCCTAGTTGACCTCATCCAGTCTCATGACTTTTAATACTGCTACTTATTCTCCAATTATATCTCCAGCCCTGATATTGCCCCTGAACTCCACACTCCTCTATCCAACTGACTCCATCACTGTCTTCCTCACTTCGGTAAATATACGTCCATCCTTCCTGTTCCTCTGGCTAAAACCATGAGAGCTGTCTTTGACTTCTGTGTTTGTGCCGTAGCCTGATACGAATCTGTGGTCAAAACCTACCCAGAATCTACCTACCTCTCAATGTTTCACTGCATCACCTGGTGTAAACCGCCATTGTCTCTGACCTGGATTATTTCAAGAGTCCCGAAATAGTCTCCCTGTTTCCACTCTTTTCTCTCTTTAATCTGTTTTCAGGGAGCAACCCCATTGATAACTTGTATGAGAATAGACATCAGATCACGGTGCCCCTCAATGTCTTTCCACATCACTTTATCAGCCAAAGTCCTTGCAATGGACTGCAAGGCCCTGCACAATCTCTCGCCTCTGTTGTGGCCACCCTGATCTCATCCCCACTGTCCTCCTCTCTCAGTCCCTCCACTTCAGCACACCAGCCTCCTGGGTGCCCCCAGGATGTGCCAGGCATGCCCCTGATTCCAGGGCTCTGGCATGTGTGGATCCCACAGCCTGGAACAGTATGACCCCTCAAATCCTTTGGATCTTGGCTCAAATGCCATCTCCTCAGTGGGGTCTTTCCTGATTACTGTATCTAAATACTCTGCACCCCAAAGACCCTTCTCTGTTTCATTCTTCTCCATAGCACTAGTCATTACCCAACATCCCGCATCTTTGACTTCTTTTTCTTTTTTCTTTTTGTCTAAACTTCACGAGGGTAGGAGCTTTTGTGTGTTTTATTGGCTCCTGTAATCCCAAGTCCTAGAATACTACCTGGCAAAAAATAGCACCGAGTAAATACTTGATATCTTAGTTTGCTCAGCCTGCCCTGACAAAGTACCACAGACTGACTTAAGCAACAGAAATTTATTTCCTCACAATTCCAGAGGCCAGAAGTCTGGGATCAAAGTGTCATCAGAATTGGTTTATTCAGAGGCCTCTCTCCTTGGCTTGTAGATGGTTGCCTTCTACCTGTGTCTTCACGTGCTTCACGTGCCTTTTCCCGTGTGCCTGTGTCCTAATCTCCTGTTCTCATATGGGCATTAGACAGATTGGAGTGTGGCCTACCTTAATAACCTCATTTTTAACTTAATGAACTCTGTAAAGACCCTATCTCCAAATATAGTCACATTCTGAAGTAAAGGAGTTAGGACTTCAACATGTAAATTGGGGAGGCACAATTCGGCCCACGTACTTGATTGATTGGTTAATCCATCTGCAAAGATGCATTGAGGCTCTTATGGGGTAAGGATCAGTGTTTAGGCTCAGGGAGAGGGTGAGGCTTGGTGCGGATATAAAGGGATGGGGGGCAGTGGAGTTCAATTCTGGGGTGGATGAGGGTTGGGTAGGGAATGAGGTGCCAAGAGTGAATGACCCCAGAAGAAGGTACTTGTCTCAGCCAAAGGATGAGACACAGGGATGGGGTTGGGGAGAGGCCATGTGGCAGAAGATGGTGGAATCAGTGCAGTTGAGAGGTGAGGAAAGGAAGAACTAGCCAAGGCTTGCAGAGGGGAAGGGGAGGAATCTCAAGAGCAGTGGGGTGGTTGAAACGCTGGGATAGAATTGAGGATGTTGAGGTTGTCACCAATGGGTGAGATGGCCCGCATACTTTGTGGGTCCTGGTGCAAAATGAAAATACAGGTCTCTTGTTCAAAAAGTATTAAGAATTAGGAATTTCAAGATGGAGACAGCAGAGCCTTAAACCAAGTGTAGGGAACACACCCATGAAGCTGGTCCTGCCCGATGGGATATGGATCAGGAATGGAGACAGATTAGAAATTAGGACAAGGTTGGGTAAAAAAGGTCTTTTCTCTTGCAATGTATAGGGAATTTTTATTGAAATATGGTCTGCCTTTTGCCATCTTTTTATTATTATTAGCAACTGTAATGTACACTCTTTTGGAGGTGGGTCCTCCCACAATCCTTAATGCCCTACATATGTGATTTTGATGTGTGCCAAGGTGTGTTTGTTGAGATCGCCAACACCACTTGGTAGCAAGTAAGAGAAGGGTGCACATTGGGTGTGATGGAGATGGAGGAGAGTGAAGGCTCACAGGGAGACCAGAGCATCTCTCTAGGATTTAGATAATGAGGGTCTGGACTGCACCTGTAGTCTGGGGGAGGTGCAATTTGGTTGGAAAATAAAGTCCTTTAGAGCACCAACCTGCGGGGTGCCTAACCAAGGCGGATAAGCCAGTGGCCAAGCCTTTCCCATCCTGGTGCAGACCAGAGGCAGTTCAGATCAAGATCCTCCTCGAGGAGGGCACAGAGGGGCTGTCCTGGGCAAAGAGGGCTCCTGCAGCCCTGCAAGGACAAGCAAGCCAGGGGAAGACTCTGAGAACAGGTGGCAGGGGTGGAGGGCAAAACACCCAGAGCGGGGGAAGAGGGAGGAGAGAGAAGGGCAGGGACAGAGAGGGGCAGAGGGGCTGCTCAGCTCTGGGAGCTGGACTGGAAGAGGCCCTAGGTGATGGAGGCCTTCCCCCCCTATTTTCCACGACCCTGGCGGCAGGGCAGTTGGTGTTTCTCTGCCCCGAATGGGGGTGGGGGTAGTTCCGGGTATGCCTTCTCAGGATCATCCTGCCCAAAACATCAAAATGGGGAAAAGGGTGGGAAAGGCGCCCACTTCAGTTGCAAGGTGGGCTCCAGAGGTTCAGAGAACAAAAAGAACCCTGAAAACCCAGCAGGGTGCACTGGACGCCTCCTCTGAAGATTTGGCAGACCCAGATCCTGAGCTCCCCCAGAACGGTCCTGCCTTCCCTTAGCAGTCCACCTCGTCGCGTGGTTCTCCTTGGACTAGTGTCATCTACCAGCGTCTGGTCCTGTCATGCTGAACCTCCCACAGCGGGGCCTCCTGAGACCCCTCCCTGCCCACTCCCCACCCCCGCGCTCCCTTCCTCTTCCCTTTCTGCGCCTTAAGAGTTTCCCAAGCCCATTTCCTCTTTTATTTCGCTGCAGCCCCGCGAGGGAGGCAGGATTCTCCCCATTTACCAGATTTGACAGGAGAGAAGCCTGTCGACCTGGGGCAGGGTGGGGGCGGGGGGAGGAGGTAAGTGAAGAAGCCAAGGTCACCCAGTCATTGGCGGAACGCAGCCTCAACCCAGCCCTTCTACGGGCCGGCTGGAGCCCGGCGAGGTGGGCCCAGGCTGCTGGCCCGAGCCCCTTCTTTTCTCGGCTGGCACTCGGGGGCGGGCTGGCCACAATGACAGGTGAGCCTGGATCGGGGACAGTTGGTGGGGGGGGGGTGCGCTGCGCGGGGCCCCTGGCGTGTGGGCCTTGGGCGCGGCCGCCCCAGCCCGCCTTGGCGCCCGGGCTTCCGAGGGCCAGTGCCCGGAGGCACGACGGGGCCCGCGCCTTTGGCTGGGGGCACTTGGCGTGCCCGGGCCCGCCGGCCAGGCCCCGCCCCCTGGCAGCACGGGCGGGGGCAGGGGCGGCGCCGGCGGAGTGGGGCGCGGGCGCGCGGTGCTCGGTGCGCGCCGCCGCCCCTCCGGCCCAGCTTGCCGGCCTGCCCTCCCTCCCCCTCGGCCCGCTCTCCTCGCCCCCAGCCCTCTCCTGTCCTCGGCCCGGCGGCCCGGCGCGCGGTGGGGCGCGACGATCGCGGCCTGGCGATCAGGGCACGGTGGTCGTGGCGCTCGAGGGTGGCGCGCAAGGCGCGGGGCGCGAGGCCAGACCTGGCGCAGCAGGGCGTGGGGGGCGGGCAGCGGCGGAGTCCCCAGAGGAGAGCAGGGGCAGGGGGGTGCCGAGGTAACGGGCAGGGCCCGGGCGCCCGGCTGCGAGGGGCGGGAGCTCCAGGCGCACCTCGGCCCTGGCCTTGGCCGGGCCGGTTACGGGGGCCCCCGTGGCGGCCGGAGGGCGCCGGGCGGGGAGGGAGGGAGGGAGGAGACGGCTGGGCCGGGCCGGGGGCTTGGCCGACGGGGAGCAGGTGGGCGGGGACAGGGGCCCTGCTGGAAGAGGCGCCGCAGCGAGGTGGCGGGCTGCGTGCGCAAACAGGGCGGCCGCCTCCCGGGCCCAGAGAACGGTGAGGCCGTTTGGGTTGGGTGCCCCAGCCCCGAGGGCATGGTTCGGTGTCCAGGGCCCCTGAACCGGGCGCGGGGCATTATTGGGGGACGGCCCGGCCGGGCCAAGGCGTTGGGGGTCTCGAGCAGACCCAGGAGAAGAGCGTGGCTTGGCCAGAAGCTGGAGTTCCTGGGCAGGGCGCAGCTGGAGGGCGACGGTGGGCAAGGGCGAGCACTTTAAGGGCTGGCATGAGTGGAAGGAGACAAGGAGGGCCCAGAGTTTGAGCATAATTTGGGAGTTCCATGTCACTGGGTAGGTTCATGAGTCATGCGCTTTGGCGATCACAGAAGTCTTTCCTGGCGACCAGTTCTGAGTGAGGGGAATGAAAAGGGCTAGGATTTGGAGAAGTGGTTTGGAGGCTACGTCTTGGGACACCCGGTGCTCTGATGGCCTCCTGTCCCCATGCGAGGGACTTTGGGAGCGATGTTTCAGAGTGCTGTGATTTGGAAGCTTCAGCCTAGGCTGGGGTCTTAAGGAAGATCTTTGTGGCGGCCCGTCCCTGCCTGCCTTCCTTTCCAGGCCTTCAGGATTCAGCTGTGTTCTTGGGGGGAGTGGGTTAAAAATTCCTTCGGCCTACAATCAGCCTTACAGTATCCACCAGGGGTAGGAGGGACATGTACATGCGTGACTGCAGCAGCATTCTCTGTCGTGGAGCCCTCACGCTTCCTCGCTGTTGCCATAGCAACGCCCTATTGATGGTGTATTTATAGGGGAAGAAGCAGGCGCTAAATTTTGGGGAAGGTGGGGGAGGCAGCAGCAGTGATGGTGGCTACAGAATTATTAATGGAGTAGGTCATGCCCCGTGAGCTGTTTGGGGGGCGTTCCTGGCTTGTTTGCAGCTTAAAAATGAACTAATAACTTTGGCAAGTGTCAGGAGAGCACGCATTCGTGGCTATGATCTGTGTGGATATGCATGCATCAAAGTCAGGTGTGTTTGGGACAAGAGGTGGCTATATGTAAGCTGTTATGTAATTTTTCCACATAAAAATGAACAAAAATCACACGGCAGTTCTCTTTGATAGGCAATGAAATATATGTTTTTCTGTCTTCACTTATTAGTACAGCCTTTACTCATTCTTTTCAAACCCTGACACAACAGCTCCGTTTTTAATTCAATGAAAACCCTAACAGCATGCCCCCCCCACCGGAAACCCAGAGATCAGTAATGAAGCAGAATTTTGAGATAAATAGTCTATCTTCACTCTTAAAACATCAAGGGCCAACTTTTCTTACAATGGTAGACCCATCTGTTGACACATTCACTCACTGATAATTTTGGGTGGGATCATTGTGGGGTTCAAGAGAGAAAATCCCCCTTGACATGGTGTTTCCATAGATGGATGTTAGATTTGCTGTTTTTCCTTTAGCTTTAATTTTATTTATGATTTATAGCCTACCTGTTTGCCGAAAGGATTAGAAGGTATATTTGAAACATACATGAGGTCTGAACACATAAATAGAAAAGCGTATGCCACGCTGCACGGGAGAAGCATATGTGCTCAACAGCTGGGCTTGATGGTCACTGTTAACACTGAACTTCCTGGCAGCCTAGGCAAAAAGGGTGGCACGACGGGTTACACCGTTCAGGGGCCTTGCATCCAGTTAAGTCATAAAACCAGAGCTTCTGCTTGGGGAGGGGGGCAGCGGGGTGATCGCTCCCAGATGTGGACAGCTTGGGCGGAGCTCTGGAATATGTGTGTGAGTGGGAGTGTGTGGTGCGGAGCGCACTGTGCTGTGGCCACGGTTTACATAGTGGCAGGATGATTCCTGAGCAGGAGCAAGGCTTTTGGACAATAGCTCACATGAGAGGCAACACTTGCATTGAGTTAGCATCTCAGTTTCAGAAGATCCTCAGTGCCTTGTCCGGTGCAGACCAACAGCGGGGCACCTGGGTTTGGGCTGAGACTTCTGAGATGGCTGTTGTTCCCCGCGTTAAGCTTGGCCAGTACCTGCTTCTTCAACGTGTGCTGCCCGATTTCAAGGAACATGCTTGTCATTAGAGGTATCTGGGACTTGCCATTGTGAGCAAACTGAGTTCCAAAAATTGGGTCCTGTCCCTGTCACTGTTGATGTGCTTGACCTCACGTAATTCTCTGTCTCTCTGAGGTCCTTTCCGACTCAACAGTGCAAAGATCTGTCGAGGGAAGTGAGGAAGGAGGAACCTTGGCCTGTAGGATGGGTTTTTTTTTTTTTAAGAATTAAGTCAACCCTTAGGTGTTCTACGCTCTCTGAATCTGTTCATGGGGCAAAGAGCTGGAAGGTTAGCTTTGGGCTCTGCTGGGCCTTGGGGAGCTCTGGGAAGAGAGCCTGGGGAAGGATGGGAAGCTGTGAGTGGCACAGGGGGTGACCTGCCTCATGAGGTGCTCCTTTGACCTTTGACCAGGCCAGCGGGGGTGGGAGTCACATCCCAGGGCCAAGAAGGTGCCCTGTAGGCTTTGGGGTGTGATTTCATTGTGACTCTGCTTTTCTCCTTTGCCAGGCAAGTGAGACGCTGGGTCTGAGGGAGGAACAATGGCAGGTGAGTTTGCCAGGGCCCAGGCCAAGGGGTGAGGGGCCATGCCCAGGGGCTCGCAGGAAAGGTGCCTGTTCACTTTTCTTTCTTTTTCTTTTTTAAGATTTTATTTGTTTATTTGACAGAGACATAGAGAGTTAGAGAGAGAGCACAAGTAGGCAGACAGGCAGGCAGAGGGAGAGGGAGAAGCACGCTCTCCTCTGAGCAGGGAGCCCGATTCAGGGCTCGATCCCAAGACCCTGGGATCATGACCTGACCCAAAGGCAGATGTTTAACCGACTGAGCCACCCAGGTGCCCTGCATGCTCACTTTTCAAGTCCTTCCCAGCTTGCCTGTCCCCAGGGTGACCTTGTAGATGTGCACCTGCCCAGGCCGCTATGAGAGAAACTAGTACTACAGGGCACCTGCTTTTTGGTAAAGCCCTGCCTCCCTGGGCCCTGCAAGGGGCTGGTTGACAGGAGAACTAGCTCAGGTTTACAGAGGCATATAGCTGGGTGGCTGGACCGTAGCTGGGTCCCTCCCTTTGGAATAAGTAGATATGACCAGCATTCAGTGACATTTTTGCAGGAAGCATCTGTGCGGTCTACGAAGGCTTAGATTCCCCACATAGATCCTGCTACCCCTTTCCCAGAGGCACTCTCAGATTTGTATGCACCCAATGCCCTGATCTAGGCCAGAATGGGTTTGTACTAGATTGTCTGGGGCCGGACTATTGATGATGGCCCAGGTGGCCATTCAGGTGGAGGGATGCCGCCCTTGTAGAGTCATATGCGGTGATTTGTTACTGGTCCCCAGCAACATGCCCTTCCCTCTCATTCAGATCCCATTTTCCTCCGTAACACCCGAGGCCCGAGTCTCCTCGGGTCGGTGGTATTCTAAGCTGACACGTCATGGCATCAGAGAAAGTCAGCCTTTCGATCCCTTTTACAAAGGCCTCGCCGTATCTGGGGTGGTGTCTTGCCTGCCAACTTTGTCTTGCTTCCCTTCCTCGTTATGCTTCTGTGTCTGGGCTGAGTCTGGCTTAAAGGAGCCCCTGGGCCCCTGCCCACTCCAAGCTTCAGTGCAGATCTCTCCTCAGTGTTTCTGGAGGCCAAGAATGCCCATTCGGTCCTGAAACGGTTCCCTCGTGCCAATGAATTCCTGGAGGAGTTGCGCCAGGGCACCATTGAGCGAGAGTGCATGGAGGAGGTCTGCAGCTACGAGGAGGTCAAGGAGGTGTTCGAGGACAAAGAGAAAACGGCACGTACTGCCCCGGGGCCGGCTTCTGGGAGCAGGGGCAGCCTCAGGAATAACAAGAGCAGGCCCTGGTATCTCAGGCCAGTCAGAAACAATGAAGGAAAGATAGCCCAGTCTCAGGCCATGGAAGGACAGACCACATGTCCTTAGAGTCCCAGCTGCCTGATTCTGGGGACCCCTTCACTTGGGAGCATTGTCCTTTGTCCTGGGTGCATTCCATAGCCTCTCAGGTAGCTGAGAGGCCAGTCAGATGGGCAGGGTGGGGAGCCGCCCCAGGCCCTGCTGAACTTGCCAGACTAGCTGAAGTTCTCTGAGGTCCAGCTGGGGCATGAGGTCTTGCATGTAAGTGTAAGCGGCCCTTCTTCTTTTGTAGATGGAGTTCTGGAAGGGGTACCCGAACGCAGTCTACTCAGTCCGAGACCCTGCACAAAGCTCAGATGCCATGTACGTGGTGGTGCCCCTTCTGGGGGTGGCGTTGCTGATTGTCATTGCCCTGTTCATCATCTGGAGGTGCCAGCTGCAGAAAGCCACCCGTCATCACCCGTCGTATGCTCAGAACCGGTACCTGGCCAGTCGCACCGGGCACAGTCTCCCCCGGGTCATGGTGTACCGGGGCACTGGCCATAGCCAGGGGGAGTCCTCTGGGCACCGTGAGGCAGGGAACAATGCACAGGTGGTGCTGGGGCCCAGTCGAGGGGGCAGAACCACGGTTCGCCTGGAGAGCACCCTCTACCTCCCTGAGCTCTCTCTCTCCAGGCTGTCCAGTGCCACTCCTCCCCCATCCTATGAGGAGGTGACTGCGCCCCAGGAGAGCAGCAATGAGGAGGCGAGCGTCTCTTATAGCGACCCACCCCCGAAGTATGAGGAGATAGTGGCCACCAACCCTGGCTTGGACAAGTAGTAGGACTTCTGGCCTGTCCGGAGTGAAAGCCTCTTTAAGGGGTCTCCTATTATTATTATTATTATTATTATTATTTTTTTTTTTTTTTACTTTTTAAAGACTGTGCCACCACAAAACAGCCTTAGCCTCCTGTTGCCAAATAATTTCCTAACCGTGGATTTGTAGGAAGTCAGTTGTCAGAGACAGGTGGAGGGGGCGGGGGGGGGGTAGGGAACACATATGCGTCAAAGCCCCTGGGGAGAGCCACAGGCTAGAGAGCCCAGCTCTTCCCAAAACCCCCATGCTCCCGCCGTCCTGTCCTCCCATCAGGAACTGGCTTCTCTTATGCCAAAGGTATTACCCCATTGAGTTGATTGTGGCCAGAATGTCCATAGGCTCAGGCCCCAGGGCCACGCAGCTGGCTGGAGACCTGTCTCTGTCTGGAAGCCTAGGCCACAGAGATGAGGGAGAGAAGCTAGCCCTTCAGCAACCCCTTTTCCTCAACAGTCCTGTGCTTTCTGTCTTTGCTTACATTTTGAGCACGGGGACAAGGACTGAACAACCACTACAAAAAAGGGTAATAACAAATGAATAAGTGACCAACACAATAAAACAAAACAATATAACCTGGGCCATTCACAGGGGACTGAGGGAAATCAGATCTGTGAGACTCCCCTGCCCCAACACCCACCCCCACGCTGCTGACCACGTTAAAAGGAGTATCTAGAGCAAGCTGGAAGGAGGACAGGGTGTGTGAAGGATGAGGGGCAAGGGCCTAGCTGCCGGATTGAGCGAGAGGCCTGTGTGAACTTGGCCATCCTGGAGGCTAGCTCTGGTTCTAGTGTGCTTGGCCTCCTGAAGACCTTGGCTTTCTAGACATGTGTACCGGCTGTGCTAAAACTGCTACGCACTGGCCTGAGCCCAGTCAGAGCACTGGGAAAACTAACGCTGGTGACCCTGCCTGGGGAGCCCGTGGCCTCTGAGTGGTTGGGGGTACGGGCTGGGGCAGAGAGCTGAAGTTTTCTCCTACAGAGGTTGATTGGCCCCTGGAATGACTAAACCCATGAACTTGGCCTCCTCAGCACTGTGCTTTCTGGCTTTGAACTTTTAGGATACTTCCTTTTTCGTGAGCAGGTGCATTGAGTTGAACTTGAACTTCAGATGACTGACTTCTCCTTAAGAATCATGTCCACCTGGGGAAAAGATCCTGAAGTGTCCCTTTTTAGAAATTTCTTGGCAGGGGAGGTGGGGAAGCCTGTGACGTGGGGTCAAAGGCCCATTCAGGGTTTGCTGTGTTATTGCCAGGTGCTGGTCCATTTTTAGTAACCCCCTTCTCTGGCCCAGGGGCTGTCCACCTCTGCATTTCAGTGAGGCTTTGGACGGCAGTGGGGCAGAAGTGACCTGCCCTTTAACTGACCGTGACCACGTAAAAGACTCTCGATACCGCTTCCCCTCACCCCCGCATGTCCATCCTTCTGGCCCCAGTGCCAAATCACTTTTCCTCTGTGGTGCTTTCAAAAATGTAGCAAATTTTTGTGGGGTCCAAACGAGTGCACAGCCAGGGTCTTTCGGCAAGCCACTGAGAAGACAAGCTTCTTTCTGTCCAAACAGCTCTCCGAGACAGGCATCGGGTCTCCTTCTTTGACGGCAACCCTGCCTCGAGGCCACAGATGACTTCTGGAGGCCCCTCCCATCCTGAGGACTGGCCTTGGGACATGCTTCAAGTTTAGGAGACTTGTGTTCCTATCCTAATGAGGCCACCAGCTTCGAGGACTTGACCTGGTGGCTGGGGTTTTCCATCCTTCCCACTCCCTCCCAGGCTTATGGGAGGCTGACTGAGCTAATGCCTGTGCAGTTCTTGAAGCACTGGGGAGCTAGTGCAGTTTGCCCTTAGGAAGAGTCTTCTAGAAATGTGTAGCTTATAGGAGACCAGTCTTAGTGGAGGCCTTCACGTGATGCTGATGTTGAGTCTCAACTTGGGATCTCAGTCTCCTGCCAGTTGACACTTTGTGCCCCCTCCTCCTTCCCCAAGAGCTCCCTGATGCCCGAGGTGCTGACCAGGTGCGTTCCACCTTTCCTTCCTTCCCCTTTTCCTCCCTCCAGGCCTCTAACACTACACTCTTGCCCTTCCTCACAAAGGTATTTTTGGGCCTAGAAAGGCCCCCCTTTTTCCACGACGGAGGCTGTGGTCACTCCTGGTTGGCCATGTTGGAGGACCTGGGGTGGCCCGAAGCTCTGGGGCCAGCCCTGCCCTCCCAGCATTTCCTCAGGCATTTGCCTGCGTGTGACCCGGGAGCATGGGAGAAGAGAGCCAGGCATGGGCCCTAGTGACCAGAGCCGAAGGGAGTAGGCCAAGGAATGCCTGCTGCCTTTGGCATCTGCTGAGCCCTTCCCTGCCAAGCTGGGTGGAGATGGGAGGGAGCGGGAAGCAGGAGCCTGGCCCGGTGGAGGACAGCACGCAGGGAGAGCTCACAGGCAGCTCCTAGGGCCCTGTGTTCTCCTGTTAAGGTGCTTCGCAGGATTCTTCCAGGTGGGCTTGCTACCGTGGTCTCTGGGATGTTTTTTGCAGTATATTGTAGGAAAAAAAGACTGTACAGTACACAATGGTCATAACTCCTCGCGGTGCACATTTGGCTTTTAAGAATGCTCTGTATATATCTTTTCAAACTCTGTCTTTGTATGGACATTGGTTTGATATGATGCTGAATCTGTAGTAGCCACATTTTTGTTGTTTTGGGACTTTGTGTGTGTGCGTGAAACAATAGCCGGTGTGTGGCTATATTTGTACCAGTCTGAAGGGAGGAATGTCACGTCCTGGGGCTGGACGGGCTTTTGACAGGGCCCTGAGGGAGGAAAGCTGAGATTAGCTGTCCAAGCCCCCGGAAAGGCACCACCTTCTGCCCCCACTTCACAAAAAGTTTTGGGAGAAGACTAAGCCTCCACCCTGTGGGACCCCTCACTCACACACCCTTTTGGCCCGGTGTCCCCCGCCTCTGCTCCTATTCTGTGGGTATCACCAGCTGAAGGAGATCTGAGCACTCCTGGGCCTTTTTATTTTTTGTTTTTATATTTTGGTGGGAAAAAATGTGTGACTATTGACTTTGGGACTGGTGGGGCTAGTTATTCAGATATTTTTCATTAAGAAAAAAGAGAAAAGGCTTTAAAAACCTTTTTAAGACTTTTTAAAATGAGAATCGCAAACCTGTCCCACCACGCTGCTCCCCATCGCCTGGGGTTTTCAAGACGAAAGCACAGGAGAAAGAGTGAAGCAACATCTAGCAGGAGCCTCCTCTTCTGCTTGTGAATCCCACTGCCATTAGTGTGAATTCCTTAGGGTGCTTGGGAAAACAGGAATCTGCCCAGTGGGTTGGATGTGGCCTTTCTGGTGGCCTGAATATGAGGAATTCGGGACAGGAAAATGTCTTTTTGTTAAGGAGTTGGAGCCAGATGGTTCCTCTCTGGCTGCGGGTTGATCTTTTGACAAACAAATGGTATCCCATGAGAAGAAGGAAAAAACAACACTGCCTCTAGATTGTTCTTTTGTCGGGGGTGGGGGGAAGGGGGGGTCCTATTCACCTACTCTCTGTGTTTCTAAAAGTGTGCCTGTGTGCTATGTCTTGCATGTGCTTTCATGTTCAAGGCCAAGATGGAGAGCTGGGCAGCAAAGCTTTTCGGCTTGACAAGTAATGAAGCTCCATTTCAGGATTGTGCCCATTCAGAAACAAGTACATCCTCCCCACTGAACTCCGCTCATACTAATCAGTATAATTAGCTAATTTCAAAGTACTGTAATCAGACTGCCTGCAACCATGGTAAAAGCCTATGAATTTGAAGCCCACTAATTCAGAACTTATAGAAAATCACAACTTAAGATAATTCATGGTATCTGCAATTCTTGCTCTGTAGAAATATTTGAAATATTCTTTGCTTTAGTCAATTTTCAGGGTCCTATGTGTAAGAGGGATCTAGTTAAAATGAGCACCTTTTTCAAATAAAAGGCTCAAGACATCAGGGATCCCTTCACCGTGCCTTCAGCTTTGGGGCTCAGCAATTCTCGTGTGTAAGGCTCTTTCTGCATAGGATGGTCTCTTGGTCTCTCTCCATTGTGGGAAGGGTGGGTGCTGCAGGTTTTCATTCTCCTAGCCTGCAATTTAAAGTAACGTAACTGTGTATCTTGCTAAATATTCTGTAAAGCAGATGTTTTGCTATCAGACTGGCCACTCCCATCATTCGTCCCCAAATATTAAATGTAGGGAGGTTTTCCTTTCACAGGCTGTGGGCGGTGAGTCTCTCTCTAGCAAGAATTTCTCTGACAAGGATATCCAAACACTGTACTGAGACATCTGACCGTTGAATGGTGCCTGCCCTTCCCCCGCCCCCAGCCTGAGCATTAACACAGATATTCAAAATTGGAACAAATCCCACAGCTGCTTTTGCCTCCCGATCTATCTCCCCTTCTGGATGCCACTTTCCCAGGCCTGAACACACCTGCTATTTCACTCTGTGATTGTGAATTTGTGACAGTGGAAACCCTGATATGTGCAACTGAGCTTATAGACATGATTACTGTGAAATGGATTAATTTTGGTACCACTTTAAACTGTGCTTGTATTCATGTGTTGACCCGTGTCAGCTGGGAAATCTGTACATTCAGTAGTATGTCAGGATTTCACTGGAGCCTGGGAGCAACCAATATACTTGCTTCCTATTCTCTCTCTCTCTCTCTTTTTATAATTGTTGAGTTTAGCTGTTAAATTTCATCTCTTTCTGTACAAGAAGATAATTAATAATAATAAAGAGCACATGGCATTCACTTGTGTCCTGTCCTCATCAGTCTTGGATCCCTGCTGACTCCCAAACTTTCGCGGAGGAAATGGATGGTTGTGGGCCAAACTTGTTTTTCCCAAAAGTCAGACTGTGGATAAGGAAACAGCCCAAACCAGTTTAGAAGCAGGAAGCAGAGATGTCTTGGGTTCTAAAGATTGTCCTCATGTGTGTAAGATGATCTCCTGGCCCATCCCCCTGGGATGCGGTTAGTAAAGTCTGTGGTCAATCAAGTTAGCAACTTCCCTGTCACCTGATCCCTGGTTACTAACAGAGTTGTCTCTTTTGCTAAAAGGATGCCTTGCTTGGTTTCAGAGCTGGGGAAGGGTTGGGAGGGAGAAATTTTTCTGTGTCCTGTGAAGGTAGGATTTAAAACTCAGGCATCGCTCTGGCTCTGCTTCCTAAATTCAGAGGATGGCAAGAGTCAGAGACTGTTCAGAGGGCAAGGATGCCCTTGCTTCCCCTTGGTGGAAGCATAGTCTTAGCCCCAAACGCTCCCGGCTGTTGGTGTGGGGTGAGATATGGCCAATCCCCAGTAATGAAAATAATCCACGCTTTAATAGGAAAAGCCATGGCAGTGATGAGAAAATGACAATGAAACTTAGGGCCTCCTTCGAGGATTGAATGTGGAGGCTAAATGCCAGAACTGACAACCAGGGGCCTTGGGTTCCATTCTTATCTGGGACTGGCTTGTTGAATGAAGCCAACCTTCTGGGGATGTGGAGAAGTCAAGTGAATACTCTTCAAGCAGACTCCAGGACACAGGTGGGGTCACATTCTGAATATGGGTTTTGAACTTTAGGCTCTTTTTGTCAGAAACAAGCATTCTAGGCAGTGACTTAGAGTCCTAGGCTAGCCCACAAGAGGAAGCTAATACATGAGGGAGGCCCCAGGCTCCCAAAGTCCCTGTTGGGCACCATCCGAGGGACTGGGCCTCGCTTTCTTGTTTTCGTGTTGTACCACAAGACCATAGGCTGGGGGGCCAAGGCACTGGGATTGCTTATGGACCGTGAGGGCAAGTCAGGAGCAGAGACTTAAAGGAGTGATGGCAGGGAAGGCGGCAGAGACTGCTTCTCGGGTGTGGCTTGGGATCCCTTTTGTCATTCTTTCCCCAAGGCTCCACCTTGTATTACTGCCAAACTCTTCAAGCAGCTGGTTCGAGACTGCACCTACTGAAGGGACGGAGGGATAGTGGGAAGGATCCATGAGTTGTGCTTGGAAATAATCATAGACGGCATTTCTTGAGCACTTAGGGTATGCCAGGCCTTGTGGATGCATTAACTGAGACAATCCTTCCAACAAACCTGTGATAGCTGAGGGGAGGAAGGCCATTTGACCAAGGGCTCACAGACAGGAAGTGCTGCCCTCATCAAGGGGAACTCACGTCTCTCCTGAATGCCCCACACCCCGGCCACTCATATGACACTGCTAGTCTCCTTTGGAGGTTACTTTGCTTTTGTTTTCCCGTTGACTGTCCGTTTTTCTCCCCACTTCTTCCTTACACTTCGGCACAGTGGCTCACGGTCAGTGTTCAATGAAATAAAATGTGTTGATTGATTATATTCTCCAGTTAGGACCCAAGCTTCATGTGTTAGTTTGCTCGGGTGGCCATAACAAAGTACCACAGACTGGATGGCTTAAATGATGGAAATGTACTCTCTTACAGTTCTAGAGGTTGGTTCGCTGAGATCCAGGTGTTGGCGGGGTTGGTTTCGTCTAAAGCCTTTCCCTTTGGCTTGTAGACCACCCTTTTCTGCCTGTGACCTTGCATGTTCTTCCCTATGTGTGTGTTGTTGTCCTAATCTCCTCTTGGTGTAAGGGTGAACACTTTTGATCTCATTTAACCTCAGTTACTTCTTTAAAGATCCTATCTCCCAAAACAATCATATTCTGAGGTACTGGAGGTCAGGACTTCAACATCTGAATGTGGGGGGACGGTTTGGGCGGGAAACACAATTCAGGCTATAACATTCCATCTGTAGCAGGGGGAGACTTTGTTGCTCCTTATCCCAACCCTGAGCACATCACACACACTCTGGAAAAGCTTGGGGGTGGACATCAGGACTTCTCTGAGATGCTGGCAAAGACAGGGGCACCTTGTCAGGCTGAAATCAGGCCCCCCACAGCAGTTTCTTCCCTGCCACAAATGGACAGGCCTGGGCCAGTTGCCAAAGGTCCTAACAGCCCAGGTGGGATTGGGACAGAAGTGGGCTTCAGCATAGTTTTCCCAGGGTCCCTCTGAAGAGAGTGATGTGAGAACCCAAAGCCTGAAGAATAGACAAAATCTTTGTGTCCCCTCAGACTTTTTTATAGACAAAATATGTTGTTTTTTTTTTTTTTTTTAAGAATCACAAGACTAGCAGCTCCAATAACAGTAACTTTCAGCAATTTCTCTGAAGAACTCAAACTGCATGATGGATTCAGTTTCACCAGGCTTTATGTGCTACAAAAATAGAGGCTGGCTAACATTTCATATCAGACTGGTTACACTAAATCGCAACAGCACAGTGGGTGGGCCAGTCAGTCCTAGCGCTCCTGAATCCTGGGCTGACAAGGGCATATGGGGGTAGGTGCTGACAGAGCATGGTGTTCCAGAAGCTGGCTGTGTCCCTGCTTCAAGCCAAGCCATGGGGCCCCAGAAGGGAGTACAGCAACATGCTAGGTCCTCCCTTTCTGGAACTCTGGGCCTAGTTTTGTGGGGAAGGCATTAGACAAGCCACGGCAATGAACCATGTTGGACTTTCTGGTAGGGGAAGTCTGGGGGGCTGGGGCTGCGGGCTGCCAGAGAAAGCCTTCCTGAGGAAGCCAGGCCCAACCTAAAGCTTGAAGTAGGAATCAATCAGGCAGAAGAGCATGGAAGACAATTAAATCAGGCAGAGGAATGGCATGTGAAGGGGCCTAGAGTCCAGCAAGGCTATCATATTTTTAAGGAAACAGAAGAAGCCAGGGTAGGGTAAGGGGAAATTCTTGAGCAAGATGAGATTGGAGAAGCGGAGGGAAGGCAGCCCATGCAGGGCCCCGAGGCCACACTCAGGGCTGTAGTCTTTACTCTCTAGTGAGAATGGGAAGGCACTGAGGTATCTTTGAGAAGCAGGAGGATATGGCCAGGCCTGTTACATTTAAAATAATCAGTCTGCCTGTTATGTGGGTAATGGGCTGAAGGGGTCATGACAGGATCCAAGAGATAAGTATGAGGCCATGCAGTCATCCAGGCAAGAGGCGGTGACGGGATTGCCTAGGGGAGTGGCAGAGAAGACAGAGGGAAGTAGACTACTGAGAAGATTTTTGCTCAAACACAGAATTATATATTGAGGAGGTTGTATCAGGGTTCTCCAGAGACACAGAACCAGTAGGAGATGTATACAAAGATAGACAGTTGGACATACAGGTACCCCCCCGCTTTTCAAGTTTGCTTTACACCACTTTTATGAAAGACCTACATTAGTACCTGTTTTTGCTAACTGAAAGAAACCAGCAGAAGATTTTTGCTTTTACAAAAATAGGCCAAAAGCGACAACACTGTCCATTGTTCAACATTTATTTTGCAGTGACCTGTTCCAGAGGCTGTGTGCACCCACCAAGCTTCTTCTTCACAAGCTGCACTTGGCATCTCAGCTTTGAACTGTGTCTATGAGCATCTGTGCTTTATCTGTTTTTGGAAGTTTTTATTTAAATTCCAATTAGTTAACATACAGTGTAATATTAGTTTCAGGTGTATGATATAGGGATTCAACACTTCATACATCACCCCGTGCTCATCACAAGTACACTCCTTCATCCCCATCACCTGTTTCATCCGTCCCCTCATCCTTTGCCCCTCTGGTAACCATCACTTTATTCTCTAGAGTTAAGAGTCTGGTTCTTGGTTTGCCTCTCTCTCTTTTCCCTTTGCTCGTCTGTTTTGTTTCTTAAATCCCACATGTGAGTGAAATCATATGGCATTTGTCTTTCTCTGACTTATTTCACTTAGCATAATACCCTCTAGCTCCATCCACGTCATTGCAAATGGCAAGATTTCATTCTTTTTGATGGCTGAGTAATATCCCATTGTGTATATATACCGCATCTTCTTTATCCATTCATCTGTCGATGGACAGCTGAGCTTTTCTCATAGTTTGGCTATTGTGGACATTGCTGCTATAAAGGGGTAATTCTATTTTTAACTTTTTGAGGAACCTCCATACTGTTTTCCACAGTGGCTGATCTGTGCTTTATCTTGATTTATTTTGTGCATCTGTCAGCAAGAGGTGTCCTAAGGCATCAGAAAGGCCTGATAGAGGTTATTTTTTGGGTCTGAGGACACTCAAACATTTTTTCCATATAAATTAATAGTAATTGCTTCTTTCCTTTAAGTCATTTTGGTTTATGAAAGATTTCATAGGAATGCTCTACTTTTGGATAGCAGGGGAAACCTGTGCAGATATAGCTAAATCTATATATTTATATCTGTAATCTCTTTTTCTCTCTCTCCATCTATCTGTATGTATGTATCTATCTATCTATAGATATCTATCTATATATCTATATTTCTATCTATCTGTCTATCTATCATCTATCGAGATTGATTTATTATAAGGAATTGCCTCATGCAATTGTAATTATAGAGGCCAAGAATTCTTACAATCTGCCCTCTGCAAGCTGGAGATCCAGGACAGCCAGTGGTAAAGTTCTAGTCTGAGTCCAAAGGCCTGAGATCCAGAGAGCCAATGAGGGAGTTCACTGAGACAGAGTTCAGAGAGAGTTCAAAGGCAGGAGAAGACCAGTATCCCAGCTGAAGTAGTCAGGTAGGGAGAGAGAGAGAGAGCGAGAGAGAGAAACAAGGGGAGTGAGTAGGTGAATTTTCCCTTCTTCTAACTTTTGTTCTATTCAAGCCCTTAAAGGATTGTGTGATGTTCACTCACACTGGGGAGGGCCATCTGCTTACTGAGTCCACTGATTCAAATGTTGATCTCATCCAGAAACACCCTCAGAGACACATCCAGAAACAAGGTTTAATCTGGGCACCCCATGGCCCAGTCAAGGTGACACATAAAATTAATGATCATAGGTGGAACAGAACTATGCATAGTGACTGACTGGTTGGGAGGGGTGGGGAGAAGTCCCAGATGACTCTGAGGCTTGGGGGCTCAGACTGTGGGGTAGATGGCAGGACCATTCACTGGGAAGGGTCAGAGCAGAGGAAGAGAGAGGACAATGATGTGAAATGCTTCCAAGAAGTCAAGTAAGATGAAGAGTGAAGTGGGTTCATGGGAAGGAGCTGCCAGGAGGTTGCTGGTAACTTTGGTCTGAGGCAGTTTCAGTTGAATTGTGGATGAGAAAGGCAGACTAGAATGAGGAGAGGAATGTCTAGGAGGTAAAGGAGTGGAGACACTGTGCATGGTGGTGACGACATTTTCAAAGAATTGAGAAAGGCCAGTAGTATGAGTGAGACAAGACACCGAAGCAGGACAGTGTTTTTTCTTTTTTTAATATTCAGGTCATTTTAATTCAACAACTACTTAATGAGCTCCTACCAGGAGTCAGGTCTTGTGCTAAGTGCATGGGAGACAGACAGCGCTGAGTGAGGCTGACAAGGTCTCTGCCCTCATGGAACCAATATCCCCATGCTGGGAAAGATGTGATGATATTTCAGTGCTGAAGAGAATCATCCTGGTAAGGAGGAGAAGCTGAAGACCCTAGAAAATGCAGAGATGGGTCACTGATAAAGCTGGAGCACCTTTTATAATGAGCAGGAGGCTTCGTGGCCTCTGTGAGAATCCCAGCAGCTGGGCTTCAAGCACTAACTCTGCTAGGAGCTGAGTGCTTCATATTCTATGCCTCCTGACCTGCCTTTTCCCCAATAGGACCACTGAGGCACATTGTTGCTAAGTGAGGAGCTAGGACTCCAACCCCAAGAGGTTGCGGGGAGGGGACTGTTGGACTGCAGAGCCTGGGCTCTGACCCACCCCATCCTCCCTCGTGTGTGTTCTTTGTGTTAGGATCTGCCTGCTAGCTCTGTCTTGGGAGAGTGAAGGGCAGGTCAATGCGGCATGGGGCTGGAGGCTGCTTGCTGAGGCTCTCTTGAGCCAATTCTTCCCTTGGGACCGACCTCCTCCTCTTCTACCAAGGACCCTGGATCACCAATCTTAAAGCATTGGTTTGCTTCTAAGCCCTGCCACCGAATTGTGAAGTGGCCCAGCTTGTCCACCTAAAATGGGGGATACTGGGAGGAGTATCTGCTTGTTGGAAAAAACAAGCAGCTTCTCAGGCCTGGGTTTCTCAGCTTGGGTTCCTCCACCTCATTCTCCAGCTCAGAGGAGCAGCTGCTGCACCATTTTTTCCACCTCTTCATTATTGTTGGTCATTTTCCTTTGGCTTCTGATTCTCTTGAATTTTACATACACATCACATTTCGGTCTTTGGACATGGAAACAATTGGAAGCAGATACATTTCAATCTGAGGAGTCACTGTGCAGGCGAGGCCATGGACTCTGCCAGGTCACCTTATCTGACGCCCTTGCCGGGGATCAGGAGAGAGGGCCTTTCCCACCCACTCCAAGGGTTCCCTGTACATGGAGCAAAGGTAACTGACAGGCAGACAACTAAACCCCTCCAGGTTTCCAAATGTGCTGCCAGCTTTGGGGGCAAGGGATTCTCAGGCCAGCAGAGACAAGGAGCAGCAGAGACAGCAGCTGGCTACACCAGGAGCCCAAAGGCAAGCTTCCCAGTCTTTGCTCTTTGGGGCTATTCTGTCCCACAGGCACACAGTGCAGTCCTGAGTTCCTTTCTGGGCACCTAGCTAGCAACAATTCCCCTACACTCAGTTGCAGCTGTACGGCAGTTTTTCAGGCAGCCTGCTCCTGTGGGGGCTACTCCAGGGGCTGCAGGGAGGGCCATGACTGCCGAGATGCAAGCTTGGCAGTCAGGGCTGTGGCTCTGTGTCAGTGTCTTTAACCCACTTCTGCTGGGGCTGCTCCCTCCAGACTGGACCAGAGTTTGGGGGTGGGTGGGGTCATGACCAGCATTTCCACCCAGTCCAAGCCACCTCAGGAAGTAGTGAGCTGTCCAGGAGGTGTGCAGTCAGAGGCTGTCGGTGCTGGGAACAAGAGTCAGTCTCTCGCTCTTAGGTTGACAAAGCTTGAGGGACCACCCACCACATTTCCAGGAAGGCAGAGTGTAGCAGGATTTAGGGCAGCACTGCCTCAAAAACAAGCCCCCGCTACTATCCTCACAGACCTGTGGACTTCCTTCCTGTCTGTCGGCTTGTTTCTGTCTGCCCTCTAAGCCTGAGTTCCATGAAGACAGGAAATTTATCCCTAGTCTCAGGACCTGACACCCGGTCAGTCTTGATTCAAGACAGTCATACTGAATGAGAAGTGCCCACATTTGGAAATCGAGGTACTCCCTATAACCTTCTGCTGGTGGCCCTGTCCCTATGGGGGGGGTGCTGGAATGAGTCCAAAGGGCTGCCCCCATATGCTCCTGCCACTGATTTCCCTCTCTCTGCTTACGAGGTGGTCCTCATTCCCTGGGCCTTACAGTCCCTGAAGTTTATGCCTCTGTCCTCCCTGTGTCTTTAAGGAATGCAAGGCTCTGCTAGTCCTTCTTCCCTTTCCCTTCTGGTCGGGGAGGCCCTGGGGCTCCAGGGATGACATCAGTGCCAGCTGCTTCCAGAAGCAGGAAGGAGAATTGTTTACAGGTTCATAAGTTTCATTAGCAAGAGGAGAGGAAGCTCCCAGATGCCTGGGATCTAAGTTTACAGCCCAATTCAGGGTTGTTCGTTTGGGCTTGGGACTGTAGCTGCCTGAAACTGAGCAGGGCTGGGATGCAGTAGACCACTGCACCTGCTAGCTTTGAATGGTCTCTTCCATAGAACCCCAATATGAGAAAGTGACAAAAGCGAGCTGCTCTCTGTGAAGAGAGGCTGGAGTCTGCCCTGAAGCCCAGGTAGCCCCAGCATACCTCCCTGAAACCATAAAACAGTTTAAAACTGGGTTTTAGCCCACTCTTCCATATGAAGATGGGAAACAGGGGCTCAGAGCATGGGAAACAACTAGCCTAAGATGCCCCAGTGTCACTCCCAGGTGTACGGATCCTGGGCCCGGGTTCCTGGAGGCAGGTGGTCGGGCAGGCAGAGAGACAGACAGACATAAGACAAGAGCAGACAGGCAGGCAGACAGGCCGACAACAGTCTGCTCCGTTGGGGGGGGCTGGATGCCCTCTAGATTTCAGCACAAACTTGGATGCAATTAACTGGAATTGTTTGGCCCCCAGTGGAGGCTATGTGCTCATGATCACCTTTAGGGAAAAAGATGATATGTTTTCTTTGGAGACACTTAGCTTGAAAGGAGGGAGAGCTTTCATCTCCATCCCTTTCTGTTAATAAAACAGCTCTCATTTTAATAAAGATCCAAGCCCTCCAGCAGACAGTTCACAGGAAAGAAATACAGAAGATCAATAAACATATGAAAAATTGCTCAGGTTTATTCATAATTAAAGCAATAAAATTAAAGCAACAATGAGATAGATATCATTTTCTACCCATCATACTGATGCCTTTTAGAAAGTTTCATAATATCTTCTGTTGATAAGGCTGTGAAGAAAACAGAACTTTCTTCCTCTTGTTGAGGTCCCACTTGGCACAGTCTCTTAGGAAGGGCACTGACAATATCGGTCAATATTAGTAAAAATTGTCCACATACATACCCTAGAACCACACAAATTCCACTTCTAGGCACCTGCTCTACAAAAATATTTACATATGTGTGCAAAGAGGCATGTCCAGGAATGCTCACGGTTTCTTGTTTATAAAAGTGAAAAACTCTAGACACCCCAAATGTCCACAAGCGGATCAATAAACAGGGGCGCAGCTGTGCAGCAAAAGCTGTGTTTAAAAGATGTGAGGGAGATTTGTTCTGACGTGCAAGATCCCCAAGGCACACTGTGCACTTAAAAAAGTAAGTTGCTTGGGGGTCCCCACCCCCACTCGGCCGGACAGTGCCCGCGGGGGTGTGGCCACCTCCACCGAGAAGCCGGCGCGGCCGCGGGCTCCTCAGAGCCGGGGCCCGGGGCCCGTGATAGACGGGCCGAGGAAAGGAGAGAGGCGGCGGCGCAGGCGACGGGGAGGCAGCGGCGACACCATGTCATCCCCCAGTCCGGGCAAGAGGCGGATGGACACGGACGTGGTCAAGCTCATTGAGAGTAAGCATGAGGTTACGATCCTGGGAGGACTCAATGAATTTGTAGTGAAGTTTTATGGACCACAAGGAACACCATACGAAGGTGGAGTATGGAAAGTTAGAGTGGATCTTCCTGATAAATACCCTTTCAAATCTCCATCTATAGGATTCATGAAGAAAATTTTCCATCCCAACATTGATGAAGCGTCAGGAACTGTGTGTCTAGATGTAATTAATCAAACTTGGACAGCTCTCTATGATCTTACCAATATATTTGAGTCCTTCCTGCCCCAGTTGTTGGCCTATCCCAACCCCATAGATCCTCTCAGTGGTGATGCTGCGGCCATGTACCTCCACCGACCAGAAGAATACAAGCAGAAAATTAAAGAGTACATCCAGAAATACGCAACGGAGGAGGCACTGAAAGAGATGAGGCCCAGGATATGGAGTTGTAGTAGAAAAAGCACCTGCTTTTCAGAAAGACTATTATTTCCTAACCATGAGAAGCAGACGATAATATTCATATTTAAACAAAGCAATTTGTTTTATTACTAAACAAGGTTTTTATGAATAATAGCATTGATATATATATATTATATATCACCCTTTAGATCTTGAAAAAAAAAAAGTAAGTTGCTTATTTCTCAATAAAACTGAGAAAAAAAATTCCATGAAACCTTAAAAAAAAAAAAAGAAAGAAAGAAAGTGATAGACAAGAATTCCCTGGCCTTCTTTTCATTGAAGTGTGTACATGTAAGGTTACACATTTCTATGTGTTTTTCTTTTAAACTTTTATAAGGACTTTCCTACTATGTCTCAGGTACTTGCAAAAAAAAAAAAAAAAGTAAACTGCAGAATGGGCACGTACCTCAAATGTATGATCTCATTTGTGTAAAACACTGCAAACATATACACACATCTCAGCCAGATAGTCTCTGGACCCCTCCTTCCCCTTTCCAGAGGCATCTGTCTCGTCTCTGGGGTGGAAAGAACTTTGGGCTCTCTGGCCCTCTTTTCTGGGGAGCCTTCCACTGGGGTCTAGGTCTCTGTAAGCCCACCACCTACACTAACCATGAGCCATCCTCCAGGCCCCCATAAGGCTTGGCAGAGCTCTCTGATCTAGGGATGCTCTAGGCCTTCAAGCCCCCAAGGTTGGCACACTAGACAGTGGGGGCTTTCCAGCCACACTGTAAAGAGGGGATTGTTAGCTGCATTGTCAAATGGGGAGACTGAGGCCCAAAGAAAGGAAAGACTTGCTCAAGGTCAAATCATGAGATCATGATGAGGATGGGCAGGATGTAGGGTTGCCAGATATAAAATAAAGGATACACAGTCTCATGTGAATGTCAGATAAACCATGAATAAATTTTTAGTGCAAGTTTGTCTCAAATGTTGCACAGAGTGTACTAACACTAAAATCTTCCTTGTTGTTTATTTGAAATTCAAATTCAATTGACATTCTGTATTTGTATTTGCTCGATCTGGCAACCCTGGCCAGGCAGAAACCCATGGTTCCTGCTTCCCAGGCTCCTGAGTCCCACAAAAGCACACTTCTCTGCTCCTAAGGTGGCCTTCCAGAAAGCTCAGATTTCATTGCAGCTGCTCCCTGGATCTGGGAAGGGCTTCCTCAGGGCCCTCAGGAATGTCCCAGCCTATGTCAGCTGGATAGGTGGGGACAGGGAGGGGGCCAGGCAGCCCAGACCATGCCACCCTCTCTGGGCAAGTTCCAGCCTTTCCCTCTCTCTCTCACGCTTTCCTTCCTCCCTTCCTCTTTTCCTCCCTGTTTCCTCCTCTTCCTCCCACCTGGCCCCAGCTGTGCTTGGCTCCTTTTGCAAATAGCCTCCTTTTCCCCCGGGGACGTTGGAGTTATTCCCAAGAGCCGAGGGTTCACCTCTGGTGGTTGTATCAGTCAGCGTTCTCTAGAGAAAAGAAACCCATAGGATATATGTATGTATGTGTATGTACATAGAGATTTCTTTTAAGGAGTTGGCTCCTGCCGCTGTGGGGCTAGCAAGGCCAAAATTTGCAGGGCAGGCCTGCACACTGGAATCTTAGGCAGGGAGAGATGTTGCAGTCTTTAAAAAATTTGTTTTTACATTTGAGTATAGTTGACACACAATGTTATATTGGTTTCAGGTGTACAACATAACGATTCAACAAGTTTATACATTATGCTATTCTCAGCATGAATGTAGCTGTCATCTGTCACCATACAATGCTATTTTAATATTACTGACTATATTTTTCATGCTGTACCTTTTATTCCCATGACGTCAAAAGGCCATCTCCCTTCCCTGGGAACTCCAGATTGGGAGAGACAGGATGTGTTCTGCAGAGGATGCCTCCCGAGGGGTGCTGTGGCCTAGATTACTAGCCAGAGCTGGGCTTGCAGAAGCCATGACAGTCTTGGGATCTAACCCTGTCTTGACTACTGACTGGCTTTGGGGTCCTGTGCCAGTACCTGCTTCTCTTTATTTTATTTATTCTCTTTTAGTACTTGCTTCTCTTTAGAAATGTTGGAGGGTGGATCCCACCTGCCCCTCAATGGGGCCAAATCAAGTGACCTGAGAGCCAGGGTCGTTCTCACAGGCAAAGTTTCTGACACTTATCTTTCCTTCTAAGTTGCTTACAGAGTAGCAGGGGAGAAGGCTGTGAACCAAGCCAACAAGATACAGCAGGAACACAAGGTGCTGGGTCCAAGGCCTGAGCCCGGTGAGGGAGTCTGGCTCCACCCCCATATCCAGCTATATCTTGCTTGAGCTCCTACCCCTTGAAGAGCTGATTTTCCAAGTGCCTGCTCTGCGCCCTGCTTCCTGTGTATCCTTGGCTACAGCTTAAAAGTGAAAAACTGGCCGTGATGGCAGGAGGACCCCTTAGCATCAAGGAGGAGATGGAAACATCCCTGGCTGAAGAGCTGGTTCCTGGAACCTATACGCAAAACCAAGAGCACCTGGTGATAGCAGGTGAGGAGCCCCTGTAATGTCCCTTTCCTTGGGTCTCTGCACTTGTGCAAGGTGTGTGTATGGCTGGGCAGACTCATATATATGCATGTATGTGTGGCTACGGGTGTGTCTGTGCCTTGGTATGCATAGACATGTACTTGTGGCTTAGGGACAGGGAAGCTGGGAGGAAAGGAATTGGTGATGTGAGCATTTTGCAGCCTGTGAGAGAGTAGGATAAGGAGCGTGGCCCTCAGTAAATACTTGCTAAACTTTTGAACAGATGAACAGACTGAGGCCTGGGATCTGCCAATGGACAGCAGTTAATGAGTGTTGAATGATTCCTAAGAAGTTTGGGTACCTTATCCTCTTTCTGGTGCATCCCGTGCCCAGGAAGCCTTGGCACAGCCTCTATGGGTGTTCCTGGGGCTTTTCTTCTTCTCCCTAGAAATGATGGAGCATGGATCTCAGTCCCTGGGTGCCTCTCGGCGGCGACAAAAGTTGGATCCAAAGTCTGCTGGCTCTGCTGCAGGTCAACCGGTTTGGAATATGACTGCCACCCGGCCCAAGAAAACGGTACTGTATGGAGCCCTTGGCATGCAACGGCTGGGTTGGGGTTGGGAGTACAAGCTGCCTGATGATGGTAGGTCAGGCACAGCCAGATGTTGACTTGGGGGCAAGGGAGGAAGCTCCTGTGTACTGGTGAGGCAGTGAAGGCAGGGATGTCCAATGAGAGGTCACGGCCATCCTTTGGTAGGCTGGGAGTTCAACCTTGAGAGTCCAGAACACCTGAATCACATATTACTTGGGGACTACATATACACTTTACTCTGCAAAACTAGTGTGTGTGAAATGAAACTTTCCTTCATAAATAAATGAATGAATAAATCTCTATTTATATTTCTCTATATATCTATATTTTATATATAAATATTTATCTATATAAATTATAATTATATAAATTGTTTAATTATTAATTAAATAATCAGCCTGGGCAGGAACCAAGAGAACCAAAGGAGGGAAGAGCAGGAAAGAAAGCATCTGCCTGCAGCCACTGGGGAGTCCCACCATCCCCAGGCATGCCCTACAGTCCCTGGTCTAAGTCCAAATTCTCCCTCAGCCTCCCTAGTGATTAGATCACTCTAAGGGTCAAGTTTACCTGTCCATTTGGGTAGCTTGTAGTTCCCAGTTATTCCATGAAACACTAGTCTAGGTGTTGCTATGAAAGTATTTTGTAGCTTTGTTAACATCTACACTCTGTGGACTTTAAGTAAAGGATTACTAATTTTTGATAATGTGGATGGGCCGCATCTAATAGATTAAATATAAATATATATAAATAAAAAATATATTTCTCAGGGCTGGGACAAAAGTAGGGCAAATTAGGTTCTTATGCTCCCTTGCCATTAGGAATTCCAATCAATTGAATCTGACTATTTTGTAGCCAATCCTTTAAACTAATTTAATGTGAGTTAAGGAATGTTCTAGAAAAAAAATGGCAGGTACAATGTTACAAAGGATACTGGGAAAAGGCAGCCATTTTGGAGAGGAGGATGACCTGAATATTCTAGGGAATCACTTGAGTCAGGTAGTTCTGTAGTGGATTCTGTTAGCCAGGGTCACCATGGTGTTACAGTGTTGCAGAGGTTAGTGGGGAAAGGCAACAAGGTTGGAGAGTAAGGAGGCCTGGCTGTTCTAGGGAATGAGTTATGATAAAGGCCCAAATGATTCCTCTGCTAATGAATAAAGAGAAATAGAGCTCTCAGATCAGAGACCTCCTGGGAAAGAAAATAAACCAGAGATACTGAATTGGCTTCTTGTGTCCAAAAGTGGAATTCAAATCAAATTGCTCCAGCAGTTCAGGCTCCAGCAAGCCACCCATGCCCATGAGACTGAGGGAGAATAGGGTGTTTGAGGGGCAGTGGAGAGACATAATCTCTGGATTAATTATAGTTACCTATTAGGACCACAGGAGTACTTTAAAAAGAAACAGGCATTATACTGAATTTAGAAATTAGACATTTAGGGGGCGCCTGGGTGGCTCAGTCGTTGGGTGTCTGCCTTCGGCTCAGGTCATGATCCCGGAGTCCTGGGATCGAGCCCCGCATCGGACTTCCTGCTCGGCGGGGAGCCTGCTTCTCCCTCTCCCACTCCCCCTGCTTGTGTTCCTGCTCTCGCTGTCTCTCTCTCTGTCAAATAAATAAATAACATATTTTTTTAAAAAAGAAATTAGACATTTAGAATTAAGAAATTTATCAATTCTATTTATCATTTACTTTTGAGCCAAAAAAAAAAAAAAAAGAATGGAACCGTAACCACCTCTGAGAGAACCACAACATGAAAGGACAAAAAAATTTCATAATGGTGTTCCGCTGATTTGGGTGTGGGGGAACTAGTGTGCCTTGAAAAGTACATGAAAATAAAAATAACACTTTTTGAAATAGTAGAGGGAAGCTAGGACTTGTTGAAATTCATAGATTTTCTTAATCTCCATCAAATTGCTATAAAAGTCTTATGTTTTACAATGCATATAATTCTAAATAAAGGTTTCTAAAATTAAAAACAAAAAAGCAACAAGACAACTGGTTTTGAACAGTTAGACCTGTCTTATGATGGAAACCACAATAGGCTATCATCGACTTGCAGATGTTGTCACATTAATTCTTGTTATATTTATGTGTTAAAAACAAACTATGTTATTTCAAACAAACAAACCCCAGCCACCAGTTACTCATCCTTATTTGCCTTCAGATCTCTCAAAAAACCTTTTGTCTTTCTGATCCCAATCTGTAGGAAAATCAAGGGGATGGTGTAGAAATTGTTCTAAGAGAAACTCTCAATCAAATTCTCCTTTATAGTCCTGGGGTTTTCTTGACACATACTGTCATTTTCATCCTATTTTTGAGGTATTGTAAGAAGAAGATGAGGAGGAAAATAAAATAGCATGACTGTCAAGTACACACAGAAAAAGTCACACCAATATCTGTGTGCACTTTTGAGAAAGAGAAATTTTGCATTATTACAACAAATGGAGCATGATGGCAAAGTTCCTATGAAAATCCTTTATATAGAAATCATTCAACCTTGCAGTTTACTATTGCTCTTAAGAACATAGGAGGGCTGCAGATATTTCTCAGGTGACAGGTGAGCCTAGGTTGTCTGTTCCTTGTTAAGAATGAGGCAAATAGCGCCAACCAAGATTTCTGTCTTGGTGAGGTCTGTGAGACAGCAGGTTCTACTTCAGCAAGGTGGGCTGTGCAGGAGGCACCTGTAAATGCCAGAGTGGAGAGGACTCTGCTCTGTGGCACAACCACCCCTGCTTCTCCATTCATTTAGCTCAAGTTTGAACTCGGGGGAAAGTGCCTGGCTGCCAGCCAGGTGCAGTAAGAGGGCTGGATGACTCTTCCATGTACAGACCTTAAGCCAAGGCAGCTGTCCCCCACCCCCACCCACCAGGTCTTCAAGACCACCCCAGTGTCCCTGCAGCCTCCAGGTCTGGGTCCTCTCTGGCCACTGGCAGGAGGAGGACTCCCTCCTCTACTGCTCCCCATCTGCTTCTGAGCCACAAGGCCTGCTTCCCTTGGCTTTGTTTTCAGCACTCTCTGAATGCCACAGTCATCATTTGTGGCCTTTCCTCTCCTGTTATCTTCTTTCTTACAGGTTTTATACCATTTTACTGTCTTCACTTTCATTTTAATGGAGTCTGAAGTTCCCCTTCAGTGGTGTACAATGTGAGGCATCCTGGTATCATGGTTAAAAGCACAACCACTGGAGCTGGAGCAAAATATCCTGGCTTTAAATGACTGCTCTGCTACTTACTATCTGTGTGACTTGGACAAGTAATGTGACCTCTCTGTGTCTCAGTTTTCCAATCTTTCAAAATGGGATGATAGTAATGCCTGTTTTGAAGGGCCATGAAGAGGATTTAATGACTTGATGTTGGTAAGGGCTTACAGGGTGGCATGTGGCATGGTTAAATCAAATAGCTTGTGAAATTTTTCATCTTGCACTGGAAACCTAGAGCTGAGATTTGAATCCAGGTGGGTCTGGCATGTTCTGTTCCTCTATCACACATTGGCTCTTCAAGGCATGAGATACCCTAGCCCCAGAGCTGTGGGCCAGAGACATCCACTCCAGGTAGTCATTAGCAGATGGATAAAAATGAAAGCGCTGGGATGGCTGTGCTCACCCAGAGAAGGAGGTTATGGTCTCTCAGTGGCCAGGGTTCTATCCTGACCTCCAACACTTACTGTGTGTCCTTGGGAAGTACAGTCATTTGTCAGGCCTCAGTTTCCTTGGCTCTAAAATTGAGGTTTTCCATTCTCCTCTCTGACTCAGCTGATGTCTGCATGTGACAGTGCTGGCAGAAGACAGGGATCCCTGTCACTGCTCTTCTTTCCCCATAGCTTGGATGGCTAGAAGCTACTGAGGAGCATGGTATGGGCGGAGTTGTGGCAATTGGCCAACTTGTGGGATTCCCAAGCGCTTCTAGTGGTCTGAAGCTGCCAACCCCTGATTCCAGAGGATCAGGTACCACGTGACTCCTGATAGGGTACACCATTGGTCTTAGGCAGTGGGGGGCAGCTGCTCAGTTGAGACTGAGTAGGCTACTTTTACTGACCATTCCTTTCTTTAGGGGCCCCAGGTGCCAATGCCCAGAATGTTGAGAGAACCAGGCCATGATGATGCCCACCCCCAGGAGTATCCTGGTGGCTTCCAAAACATGAGATTCCACTATGAGCGGTAAGAAAGATCCCAGGGATCCTGCAGGAGGAAAGCTGGAGCTCTTTGGGCAGGGACCAGGGTGGACCAGATGGGCTAGCAAACAGACTGACCAGGAAGGTGTGAGCAGCTGGCTATTCTTGGAATGTTGGGGCTTTGTTGTCTCCTCATCATAGCCCCTGAACCTCCTGGTCTTTTGCCCATTTGGGGCCTCTGAGCACACTGAGGCTGGGCTGGGGTGGCTCCCAGCCCTCAGGTCCCAGGATCTGCTTACCCGGGAAGTGAAGGACTCAGGATGACAGTCATTGTTTAGAAAAACGCCTGACTTTACCTGCTTGCCCTCATAGCCTTCCTATGCTCCCTGCCATGCCTGGCCTGGGACCACCAGCAGCTCTCAACCCTCTGTCTTTTCTTATTTCCCAGCAACCCAGACGCAGATAGGGTGGCAGAGATTGGCCTGGAAGAGCTAAATGGACTGGAGATGGAAGTCATGAGAAGACAGGTAAGCATCTTTTGTGCTATGGACCCACTGGGAGGGTGGAAGCAGAATCATGGTGTCTTGGGGCAGGTGGGCCTCAGCAGCAATGAGACCACCCCCCTTGAAGTCATCTTAGCCTCTAGCTGTGGAGGTGAGGTTAGGCTCCCCTTCCTTTCCTCCCAGTCCTCAGGGCTCTAGTGTCCCATCTTGATGGCAGCCTCAGCCCTGCCTCTCTCCCTGAGATGTGTGGGAAGGGAATAGGGGAAGTCAAAAGGAGGACGAAGAGGCAACAGAAGAGGATAGAAATCTGTGCAGAGAGAATGGTGTTAAGAGGTCTGAGGGAGGGGTTGTCTTCTCAAGGAGAGGACACAGCAGGCCCAGAGGGACATCTGCCCTGGTGGCTGTCTCCGAACCCCGAGTGTCACCCATCCTGGAGCCTTTACTCTGGTGCTGCAGCTGCCCCCATGCCAGCCTGCTCCAGGACTGAAATGCCATTCCCTGCCTCCCCCCGCACAGCTGGGACAGGCTGGACTCTTCCAGACAACTGGGTGAACACCAGTGAGGGGGCAAGGCCGCTGGGCCTGCGAACACAAGCAGCCCAGCGCTCGGTCCCATGGGCCCACGCCAGCCCCTGGTTTCAATTGCTCTGCCTGTTTCTCATCCAGAGGCACTTTGGCCTCCCAAAGGGCAGCAAAGTCCCTTCCTGTACTAAGTTCATACTGTCCCCAGTGGTGAGCCATTGGCTTCCCCAGGAGAATCTCACTCACCAGCCCCTTTGGTCTCTGCAGCTGCACGTGATCACCAGCCGGCTGCGAGCCCTGGAGGACCAGGGTGCCACCTGGCGCCACAGGGATGCTCTGTTCTTCACCATGCTGGTGTCGGCCTGCGTCGCCAACCTGTGGCTGTGGATGCGCCAGTGATGCCTCATGCCGCCTGAGCCCACTTCTCCTTCCTCTTCTTCCCTTTTCTCCCTGGGCCGCCCTTGTCCATCTTCCTTCCATCACCCCGCAGTCCTTAGCAGCGTCAGAGCCATTTTCTAACTCTGATTACACAGCTTGCCTGCGGGAGGCCCTAGCAGCTGGGAGGTAAAAGAAGTGTGGCATTCCAAAAGTCTGAATGGGCTGAAATGTAGCCACTTTGGAGGGTGAGGAAGGTGGCATCTCGTCCCCAGAGTAACACCAGTGGCAGGTGTTTCCTGCTTGCCCATCAGGGCTCCATAGTGACCATCTCAGAGCTGAAACTTGCCTCTGTGCCCTCAGTGTCCCTTCTGTTCCATCCTCTGTGGCAGGGGCTTGGCTCTGCATTCCCAATTTTCTTCCACTTTGTGTACAGGGCTCTACACAGAAAATGCACTCAATAAAATTTCACTGATAGCAGCAAACACTGGTGGTTGAGCTTCTTACATCCAGGATTCATGTAGGGACAGCCCCTCTGGACAAAGTCACTGTTGCAGGGACCAGGCTGATGCCCCAACCCAAGGGTCCTGGTTCTCTCCCTTCCCTCCTCTTCAAAGTCCCCCGCCCAGGCAGGGAGCCTTTTTAGGGGCAGGGCTTGGCAAAGTCCTTCCTGTTGGGCTCATGACAGTGAGTGCTTGTGGGTAAGCTGTTCTTCAACAGCTTCTCTGGGCCAGGCATTGCAGGGACTCAATCAGAGGAAACCTGGAATGCACCAGAAACCTTTCCATTTGCCCAGGAGGAAATTGAGCCCTGGAGAGGGAGAACATCATCCAGGGTCATCCAGGTCTAGAATGGGTTTTCTTGTGTTCCAGCCTCGAGCTCTGCCTGTCTCATATAGACTGACTGAGGGCAAGACCCTTACTCAGCTGTGGAGGCTGGATGGGAGGTCACATGGAGGGGCTTTGAATCCCTCTCCCCCATGTCCACAGCCCCATGAAGCTAACCTCACACAGGGCAGATTGCTGGTAGGACAGTGGGACTTGGGTTGAGCAAATGGGAGCATTGCTGCTTAGGGCCCGACCATGGGGCAGATGTGCTGGGCTGCAGGAGGCTTTGGGAAAAACTGTTGCCCCTTTCCCTGGGGCCAAGAGATAAATACACATCTCTTGGGGGGCAGGGACCCAGAAAGTTCTTATTGGCTTTAGTGGCTAACTGGACCTTCCTAATCTGTCAGGGCATCTCCATCTATAAAGGTAGGAAAGTATGTTAGTCATTAGATATAAAATAAACATGACTGTATGTGTGTGTATGTCTGTGTCTGTATGTGTGTATGAGAGAGAGAGAGAGAGAGAGAAAGAGACAGAGACAAAGAGACAGAGATAGAAAGACAGAGATAGAGATAGTGGGAGGACAGGGAGGATGAGAGAGACTGGGACAGGGATGGAAGGAAGAAGGGAAGGAAAGACAGAGACTGGAGCTGTAAGCCTGCTTTGTCCCTGCCCCACCCTTCTCTGGTGATCAATGGCCCCCATACAATGAGGGGGTTCTTCTACTCTTGACTCTCAGGGGCCTCCTGTCAGCCCTGTGGGATACCATGCATGTGGCCATTGGGGCTTGGGCCCTGCCGAAAGTGGAGACAAGAACACTTAATGAAGAAACGGTTGGGAACTTCCCTCTCTGGTCCCAGAGTAGAGAGGGTAATGGAGTGCCAGAGGAAAGCCCTCTGTGGAATGGGGAGAGAGTGGCATCCAGACACAAGTGTTTCTAGTTGGGAAAGCCAAGAGGCCTGGGGAGAACCTGGAGCCTCCCTGCCACCTCCAAATGGGCCCTGGTGCCCAGGAATCATCTGAGGACTAAGAGGAAGGCTGGGGAACCTCCTTGCAGGCCACCCCTCCCCTCCCCACAGCCTCAGGGCAGACCAGGGCCCAAAGGTGCAGGGACTTATTGGGCAACAGCCACAATCCCAAAGTCCCCACTGCCTTTGAGGACATGGAAGGAGGCCAGCCAAGCAGAGTGGAGAGGCCTGGATTTAAGGATGCCAGAAGGCCTGCCCTTGAGTGGCTCTCTGAAAGTTGCCCCTTTCTTCTGTTCCAGCTGGCTGTGCCAGAAGGCTCAGAGGAAGAGAAGGGTGCTGCGGGTCAGGGCAAGGCCTACCCTTTGGGACATGGGTGTGCATGTGTGTGTGTAAGCAGACACGGACATGTTTTCAAAAGAAGTCTGGCTAAAAATATGTTGCAAAACAAAGGTTCTCCCTTGGGAGCAATTTAGCTGAGATGCAAATAAACAGTGTGGCAGTCCCCTGGAGAACTGCCTCCTGGGCTAGGTGAGCTAAGGTGGAGCACTTGCCTAGACCCTGACTACCCTCCATACCTTACCTTGTGGTGTGACTGCTTGGCTGTTGCTAGCCCTGCCTGCCTGCTCCATCTACAGAGGCAAGAGCTGCCCCATGATGGCCTCCATGATGACCTGGGAGATAGGCAGTGGGCTCCTCTACAGAGTTCTGTGAGGGGCCCTATTGTAGGGGCTGGCACCTCCTACCAAGCCTTCTGGCTAAAATCTGTCGCGTTCATCTACCCCCTTGATGCTATTTAGCCCAACCCATCTCCCAAGAAGCCTTGAACTTCCCCATGGGCTGGTGGGAGAGGGGAAGGACTCATTCATACTTGGCTGTGGGGGAGGGGGTTCTTCTGCAGTGTGTTGTTTATCATTCCTCTGTGAAACTTCCTCTGGGCTGCCCAGGCTTGGCATTAGAGGGGTACGTAGTTGGTTCCTGCACTGGATCAGGAGCTGCTAAAGGGAAGGGACTAACTTCCATTGCCTTCTGTATCTCTGGCATCTAGCAGAAATAAAGGGCTGGTAGGATGGCATCTTGACCAGAGTCCCTGGAGAGCAATTCTGGCCTCCTGAATTGAGGGCTGGACTTGCCTTGGTCTTACAAGCCTGGTCTTTAGGGCATGCCCACTGTGGAAAAACCTCTGGCATAAAAGTAAGTCAATTTTGACCACTACTTTCTCTGGTGCACCTACTATGAGCTAGCACATTGCATGTAAAAAATAATTACACGAGTCCTGCTTGATGATATCCTCCTGAAAAAGGCAAACATTACAGGTGTAGCTAAAGAAGCCCCTTGTCCCACAGTGTTAAGCCCTGCTATAGAACTAACTCCCATGGTCAGCTTGGTGTGCATCCTTGCAAACTCTCACTGTCACATATGTGACAGCCGTCAGTGACCTCCTAGTGCTGCATAGATATGTGTACCTGTATGTGTCCTGGGCTTTGTGCATGGGATCTCATGTAAGCCACCCCACACAACCCACTGAGGGATGGGCCGGTTCCCTAGATGTGTGTGCAGGTGGGGAAAGCAGTAAACCTCTGGTCATGCCTGCCCCACTGGGCTGGCCCTTAAACTCTTGCCAGCCTTGGCAGATGCAGATGCTGAAATTCAATATTCTGGTTCTTCTGTCTCAGGTTGGCTTCCCAGGCAGAAGAAAGTGGGCATGTGGAAAGATGTGAGGTGCACAGAGGGGGCTTTGTTGTACCCAGCCTCTTGAAAAGGAGCTAATGATTTGCCACCCAAGGGTTTTTGCCCTCTTTCACTTCCCCAGCCATGGCCCCTCTTAGAGGCCAAGTCCAGGGGGCCCTGGAGAAGAAGGAATGGCTTCCTTTCCAACCTTGCTCCACCCCAGGAACCTCTTTTCTCTCCCAGGTTTCTTCCTGGCTTGTCATCTGGCAGGTAGGCTGGCCAGGACTGTGACCAAGGTGGGAGGCAGGTGCATGGGGGCAGTGAGCTGGCAGCTTTGAGTCCCCAGACACAAAGCCCTGAGTGATGCATGCTCCATGTAAGCGAGGGCTCCTCAGGGAGCTTGGGATGGGGAGGGGCTGGCTCCTGGGTCTGAGCAGACAAGCAGCTTCCACAGTCAGGCAGCCCAGCAACCAGCCCTCACCTGCTTACAGCCTGAGGTGTACGGGGCCCATAGTGAGAGGGTCACGCATCCAGCCAGCAGGCCCGACAGCTTCTCCAGTGGGTGGGTGCCACCCTGGGCCAGGGTCTTGAGCTTGCTGCAGCCATGGGCATGAGCTCCTCTGAGCCACTGTCAGTCTCCCCTGCTGGTGTCAGGCAGGGTGAGGCAGCTCTCTGAGAAGCTGCCAGCTGTGTGGGGGTTCAGGGACCCCAGTGGCCTGGGAACAGGAACACCAGGAGGTCACTGCTGGCTTCAGGCACTGATGAGCCCCCAGGGGCTTGTCTCTGATTGGAGGCTTCACAGAAGGGCCAATGGATGCTGACTGTGGTCAAGGGACACCCTGCCTCTGAAGTCATCTGATTGGTAAGGAAAGGGGCTGGCATTGGGTTGAGGCAGACACTGATCAAGGGCTGGCACCTTCTTGTAGCCAGAGCTGATGGCCTCCATGGAGTAGGAGCTGGAGCCCATGAAAGTGTGCAGGTCTTAGAGCCTGTGTTGACATGGGCTTTCATATGACTGGACTTTCCCAGCTGAGGGAAAGTGGCTGTGTGGGGAAACATTGTCTCTCGTCAAAGCAGCTGAATGAAATCCTGGGGCCTCTAGGAGTATGAAGACACAGAGTGCCATGTTAGGCTTGGCCCAAGGCAGCTAAGTCTTTGTTCTCTTCTAGGAGAGTGACTGGAGAAGACTTGGAGTACAGGGCCTGAGGGGCTGAGGGGCTGCTTGGCCAGGCAGGCTTTGGTAGGAGAGAAGGAAAAGCCTATGGACCTTACAACCCACCCCTACCTCCACTCTGCCTGGCCCAGGGCATTTCTGGGCATCCCAGACTCAAAGTCTGGGGGGTATGCCACCTGGAGCTCCATGGCTCTCTGCATATGAGAAGTAATGGAGGTAGGGGCAGGGGTTATGTAATGCTTCTCCCAGAAACCCTACTGGATTACAGTTTTTGCTTTCAGTCCTTCAAATGCACCCTGGCTTCTTCAGAAGAGCCTTGAGGGAGAGTGTCTACTGCAGGTCTCTCAGGCTTTGGGAGCCAGCCCCTCTGCCATTTGGGCAAAAGCATCTGCAATGAAGTTTTTAGAGCTTCTAGCTGAGGGAAGATTCCAGAGCCTGGCCTGGGGCAGAGACAGGCTCTCCATTTTGGTCCTTCAGCTGAGCTTGACCCCAGACCAGGAAGTGTCAGCTCCATCCAGGAAGTGTCAGCTCCATCCATGTTGGCCTGTGGCCGTAAGAGACAGCTAATGTTGGGGTGGCCTGGTCTCTAGATTTCCTGCCACTGTCCTGGCCCTGCTGTTGACAGAGCATGAGCAGAGTCCTTAGCATTACTTGTTAGGCGAGGCCTCCTGGGTGGTGGCTGCCTTCCCTAGAGGAAGTTGACACTGAGTGCTTAGACTGGGCACGTGTGCTTTGAGTTGAACCCCAACTGGCTGACAAGGTGTATACCTGGTTGGCCTTTGGATGCCATGGTTGCCTCAGAACTGCCAGGACAAGACCTAGCCACACCCCACCAGGTTCCAACATGAGATGACCCCACAAGAGATGAGGCTGCAAAGGTGGGTCTGGTGAGATCCAGAAGGGATTTGAATGCCCAAATGCAGAGTTTGGAATTTGTCATGTAGATGATTCCCTCATCCATTCAAGAAGTACCAGACACTGTCCTTAGTTCTGGGACTTAGCAGGGTCACTGCAACTTCAGCTTCACAAGAGCCTGCAGTGCTTGGTGCAGTTCTGACCTAACTCTCCTCTTGGTACTCATACCCAAGTCCCTGGCTCTGTTCACCTGCCAGGCTGGCCCTGTGGCTGAGTGTGCTTTTGGAGCGAGATTGCTTAGGTATGAATCTGTGCAGTAGGGATAATAATAGCATCAAACTTGTCAGGTTGTTGTGAGGATTAAATGAGTTAACTTAGGTCAAGTATTCAGCACACGGTAGTTGCTCAACGAATGAGAAACTGTCCCTGCATCCCCAGGTTCTAGCTTCTTCTTGGCTCTCCTTGTCACTGTCTGCTTGCCTGCCTCTCTGCTTTCCTGCTTGCTTGTCCTTACTGCCCTGCCACCCATGATGTGCATGATTCACCCCTTGGTACCATTCTCTGCCTACAGCCTAGGACTTTCTCTGCTGTAATGGCTGAAATTTAATATCTGGGGCACTAGCTTCTGGCTGAGGCTCGGAGCCTGCCTCTCCAGGCTATCAGTCATGGAAGAGTTCCCTTCCCAATCAGAAAAAATCTGGCTGGTATTAACTTGAATCTGAGGCCAGAATGGCCTGGACTATAAAAGAAGTTGGGATACCCAGTCACCTGGAAGGATTCACTGGAGCGTCTCCCTGCTAGCAGTTCCCTCTTCTAAGCTCTGCCTTCTGAGATTCCTCAGAACTGCACTAAGGTCTAACCTTTATGTGTTCTCCCCCCTCCCTCCATCCCTTCCTTCCTTCCATCAATATGTGTGGGGCAATTTCCAGGAACCAGCTGCAGTGCTGTATGAGGAGGCACTGTATAACAATGCAGATCCTGATGCCTGCCCTCAGGCAGTGCACAATCTAGTGCAGGGGGGTGTTGGCAAAAAGGTGGCATGGTCTGGACTCAGGCTTCACTATAGGACTTTGGGAACTTGGCAGGAAGCTGTGCACAGGGAGAATGAGCCTGGACATGCTCTTTAGGGAGAAGCTTGAGTGCCAAGCCACCCTGAAGGCCAGAAGCTGAAGGCTTGAAGTCTCAGTCAGTCACAAATGTCTGTTTAAGGGCTGATGGTGGTGAATTCAGTGTGATTTGGGACAAGATGAACTGCACCTGTCCAAGGGTAGCCAGAGAGTAATGTCCAGTTGGAAGTTGGAAGGAAACCCTGAAGTTCAGCAGAAGGATTTTCCTTATTACCATCAGGTCCTTACCTTTATTATTGGACATTTGATTTCATCCTTACTTTTGTGACTGTACATAATATGTTTTATTTCTCTGGCTAGTTTTAAGGCTTTCCCATTATCAATGGATTTGGGGTATTTGATTATAATGTGCCTTGGTGTAGTTTTCTTCATGTTTCTTATGCTTAGAAAGAAGCATTGAGCTTCTTGTATCTGTGGGCTTAATAGTTTTTGTCAAACTTGGAAGACTTTTGGCCATTTTTTCTTCATATATATTTTTCTCTCTCCCCTTCCTTTAGGAACTTCACCAACACCTATATGCAGCCACTTGCAGTTGTCCCACGGCTCAGTGGTGCTTTGATTTTTCTTTTTATCATTCTCTTTTATCTTTGTTATATTAACTGTTTTAACAACCTTGTCTGGTAATTCTATATTTGTATCAGTTCTGGGTGTGTTTTAATTAATAGATCATTTCCTCTTCATTATGGAGACATTATTTATATGCTTGGTAATTCTTGAGTGGATGCCACACATTGTGAATTTTACCTTGTTGGATGCTGGATACTTTTTTATTATTTTAAAAGATATTTTTGAGTCTTGCTCTGGGATGAAGTGAACTTATTTGGAAAGTTTGATCCTTTTGAGTCTTGCTTTTCAGACTTTTTCAGTGGGACCAGAACAGTGTTCAGTCTAGGAACAAATTATTCCCCACTACAGTAGCAGGACCCTTCTGGATACACCACCAGATACCCCATGAATTATTAAGTTTTCCAGTCTAGTTGGTGGCATCAGACACTATTCCAAGCCCTGTGTTAGGGTTGGGAACTGTAACCTGTAATTTTTTGGAATGGTTCTTTCCCCAGCCATGGATAACTTCCTTCCTCATAGGTGTGTGTTGATAAATGCTCAGCTGAAAACTTGAAAGGGACTCTGCAGATCTCCAGAATTCTCTCTCTGTGCAACTTTCTCTTCCCCAGTGCTCTGTTCTGCAAACTCCAGCTGCCTTTGGTCTCCTTGGATTCTCTTGTCTGTCTTCTCAACCCAGGGAATCTATCAGGCTCCCCCTGCAGTTGGTCAAATGCACAGATACTTTCATTATCTGTTGAATCCCTCCTCAGAACTTTTATACCTGCTTTATTATCTCACTAAAAGAATAACAGGAGCACCACAGAGAACCTCTTGCAACCCCACATTCTCGAGTTTCTACTCTCTCTCCTTTCTCTCTCAGTCAAGCTTCTGGAAAGAGTTAGACATATTCATATCTTTTTTTCCTCACCTACTACTCATTATGAAACCCTGCAAAACATGTTGTCTTTTACCACTACTCCTTGAGGCTGGTTTTTTTTAAAATAGAAAATTGAAGTATAGTTGACACACAATGTTACATTAGTTTCAGGTGTACAGCATAGTGATCCAACTTCTCTATGTTATTCTGTGCTCACCACAAGTTTAACTACCATCTATCACCATGCAACACCATTACAATACCATTGATTATATTCCCCACACTGTACCTTTTTCATCCTTGTTACTTATTAATTATGTAAGTGAAAGCCTGTATCTCCCACCCCCTTTCACCCATTTTGCCCATCTCCCTACCAACAAACAACCAGCAGAATCAAATCTGTAAATACAGAAAACAAATTAATAGCTGCTAGAGGGGAGAAGGATGGGAGGCTGCTTTTGATAAGGTCACCAATTTCCCCCACTCTTTCAGCTCCTTGGGCCACATGTCACCTTTGCTGGTCTTGAGAATGTTATCCTCAGCCTCCTTCTCTGCTCTCATCCCCTCTGAGAGCTTTAACTCCCAGCAAACCCTGATGATGTCCATGTCTCCCCTCCATTCCAGAGCCTGGTGAGGATTGAGGCAGTCAGACTCTGCTGTAGCATGTCTGCAGAGCAACAGTCAAGGCTCGAGACCAGGCCAGGGCCTTGGGAATGGAGGGCAGTAGATGGACAGATCTTTGACACTTTTGGGGGACAATTGACTGAGGACAGAGGCTGTCTGGGTATGATGATTGAAGGAAATAAGGAATTATGGTTGACATCCAAGTTTCTGGTTTGGATGACTGGGTAGAGGGCAGCCCCCCTTTATGAAATGGGTAACTTGGAGAAGCCAATTTGTAGGTAAAAGTATCAAGTTTAGTTTTAGTTATGTTGCATTTGAGGTGCCTCAAAGGAGATGTCTACCAGGCAGCTGGAGATATGGGTGGGCATCTTGGGAGAGATGCCTGAATTGGGACCTTAATTTGGGACATGATGGTAATGGAAGCCTTAGGACTAGATGAAGTTTCTTGGAGAGTGTGCAGCTGAGAACCACTGGCCTAGCTGCCTACAGTGCCAAGAGATAGCTGCCTGCCTTTGTTCCCTGGCAAGCAGCCTGAGGGGGTGGTTCTGATGAACAGGAATGTGTGTGGCAGGGCAGCTGCTGGACACTCAGACGGAAGGAAGGGACTGTTCATAGCAGAGAAGGAGCAGGAATAATGGGAGAAGAATCTGTCTTGGTGCTAGAACCTTAGAGAGGCTATAAATGTTGCCATGTGCCCCCACAGTTATTTCTATTGTGGGCTGAGGGCCACTGCTATCAGGGATGATTAGTAAGGAAGAGGTCCAAGTGGTGGTCGGCAGGGCCTGCACTGGATCTTTATCAGTGAGAGGCTGCCTCAAGTCCTCCTTCTGGTATTTGCAGCCTCCCTGGGTTGGCTTGGCCTCCTCTGCTCACATTCCACTCCGGGTCCAGCCTCCTCACACCAGTGTCTCTTCCATCCCTGCAAAGGACTTGCCCTTTACTGCCCCACCTGTACCCCTGCTATTCATTCACTGAACAGTGCTCCACTGAGGCCAACTCTGATCAGTGTGAGTGGTACCACCTTTGTTTGCATTGCCTGGAACTTTCTGTCTCCATGGTCTGCTGCCTCTAGGGTCTAAACAGGGACTTAGAGATGCTGGTTCTTATCCCTCAGGTGCCCTCATTAGCATCCCAGTGCTGTAGTCCCACAGAGAGCACCAAGCGAGCAGCTCTGAGGCTGCTTGTTATTACCATTCACCATAGAGCTTGGTGTGTCTGCCATCACCATGGTGACCGCTTTGGAAGCTGGAACGGGTAGATGGGGGGGATGAGGTGATGAGGAGTGTGGCAGGGTTTCAGCAGTAGGGGCCATAGGCAACCTGGGGGCGGGGTGTGTGCTGACCATTTCTGATCAAATCTGGTGGGACATGCTGACCAACCTGAGCAGGGAAGAGCTGCTCTGAATCTCTTTCCCCAGCCTCCCTGACCCCATGGCAAGAAACGTTGCAGAGTGAATGTAATCACCTGTCTCTCTTCAGGATTTTTCCCTCTCAGGTTGCTCCTTCTTAGTCTATTTTGTGAATACCTCCTCCTCTACTCATATCTTAAACTCTGGGGTTCTCCAGAGCTCTGACCTGGTCCCTCAGTCTGTATTTTCTTTCTGTGTAATCCCACCCACTTGCTCTCCAGTGCTCCCCATACCCCATCCATCTCTGAGTCCTGTCCTTTCTCCCTCCTGAATAGTTCTCCACACTGCCCACTTGTCTTGGGCTCCTTTGGCACCATCTTCTTCAGCCTTCTCCCTACCACCTTGCCTCCAATCTTGCTCCCCATATAATCCAGTCTGTACATAGCAGCCAGAGGATCTTTCTAGAATATAATGCTGTTCTAGCCATGGTCCTGCTCACCTCTTCCAAGGCTCCCTGTAGCCCAAAGGAGAAAGTCATATGACTGGTACTACTGCCTATGGAGCCCATGGGAGTTCTCCCTTCTCTCCTCCTCACTCCCTGCTCCAACCCTGGGCTCCTCTTTGTTTCTCAGCTTATGCAACATTACTTGGAGGGTACTGGGAAGAATGTGACTAGAGCTGAGAGGAAGGAGCACCAGAGACAGTACCACTGGTTGAAGAAGTCAATGAGAGATGAACTCCCACCTGAGGAGCATGAGCTCTGAGGTGGTCTTGGGTCAGGAGAACCAAAGAGCAGGGGGGAGTGGTGGAGAGGCAACTGCTTTGGGCCAAGGAGATACATTTCCTCCCATGGGTCAGGAGTTTGGGGACAGTGGCTGGTTTGGAGGTGCTCAGCATCCTAAGCATGTGCCAGACATCTGGAAAGCCAGGGCACCAGAAGATGCCTTAGACAGTATTTTTTAATTAATTAATTTGTTTATTTGAGAGAGAGAGAGAAAGCACACAAGCGGGAGGGGCAGGGAGAGGGAGAGAGAATCTTAAGTAGACTCCATGCTGAGTGTGGAGCCCAACTCGGGGCTCAATCTCAGGACCCCAAGGTCACAACCTGAGCCAAAACTAAGAGTTGGATGCTCAACTGACTGTGCTGCCCAGGCATACCATCTTTTTTTTTTTTTTAATCCATTTTGTTTTGTTTTAGCTTTGATAGTTCATATGTCAAAAAATTCACTGGGGTGAAAGAAAAATAAGCACATTTTGCAAATTATTTAGTGTTGTTTGCCTTTTAAATTACCTGGCAGAGTGGAGACAGCATCTTCATTTTCTTGGTGTTTAGAGCCTGGTATTGGGCGCCTGGGTGGCTCAGTTGGTTAAGCGACTGCTTTCGGCTCAGGTCATGATCCTGGAGCCCCTGGATCAAGTCCCGCATCGGGCTCCCTGCTCGGCGGGGAGCCTGCTTCTCCCTCTGACCCTCCCCGCTCTCATGTGCTCTCTCTCTCTCATTCTGTCTCAAATAAAAAAAAAAATTAGAGCCTGGTATTTAGGCAATGCTGAATCCCCCTGTCCGGCATTGCCATAGCAGTACCCAAGAATGCTGGGGTTTGCCAGGTGAGCCCTGGTTCTGTTCTCACTGCTCACTTGCACCTCCTCTGCCTTATATGGTATCCAAGATCCTTTGTGACCTTCCTCTTGGCCATCTCCCTGGCAGGTGAGGATACTCATTGTACATGGAGGATGACAGAAAAATCCAATGGTGTGAAGAGTTCCCCAGCCAATAACCACAACCACCACGCACCTCCTGTCATCAAGGCCAATGGCAAAGATGACCACAGGACCAGCAGCAGGTGAGTCTGCTGAGGCTGGATCATTTCAGAGATGGCCTGGAGGCCTCTACTTTCTCCCAGCTCTGCCTCATTATCAAAGAGCAAACCATCTTTTGGCTTAAGGATACCCTCTAAAAAGGGGCTATGGGATTTCTAGGCACCTCCCGGGAGAGAAAAGTGCTGATAGGAGACAAGGTATGCCCATAGAAACCCTGGTCAGCTCTGCTTCTTCCTCTACAGGCCACAGTCTGCAGCTGACGATGACACCTCCTCAGAACTGCAGAGGCTGGCGGAGATGGATGCCCCCCAGCAGGGTAGGGGTGGCTTCCGCAGGTGGGTTCCACCACTGCCCTCCTGCTACCTGCTTCTGCCCATGAGGCCTGTCAGAGTGACTACCATAACTCACCTTCTCTCAGTCCCACTGAACCTTTCTTCTAAGACCCCTGGGAAGCACTTTTCTCCTGAGGAGGTTCCTGTGAGCAAGCTGGGAGTGGTCAGTGGAGTATTGCCTTCAGAGTTGTCTGTCTCAGCATTGGGAAAGGGGGAGGAATCTTTCCCAGCAAAGGGGTCTATGTAGAGGGTCCTGAGATCTGCAGCCTAGGTCTCAGGAAACCTGGATCAATATTCCTCCTGGTCTGCCCTCCATTAGCACAACCTTTATCTTGCCCTGGAAACCACTATTTATTCTCCACAATCAACTGAGATGGCACCTCTGACAGGAAGTCTTCTCAGAGCAACCCCTTGCCCCTCAGGCTGCATTCAGAGTCATACCTGAACCCCAGCCCCTGCCCTCAGTGCTGGCCCCCATCCCAACTGTTAACATGGCAGACATCATAGACTGGCCTGTTTCCAAGGTCCGTTCTCCATCTCCCTCACCAGATAGTGAACTCTTGGGCCTACATCCTTTCTGAACAGCATGATTCTCCTCTCTGGCTCATGTTTCCTCTCATCTCTAGGATTGTCCGCCTGGTGGGGATCATTAGAGAGTGGGCCAACAAGAATTTTCGTGAGGAGGAACTGCGACCTGACTCATTCCTGGAGCGTTTCCGTGGGCCCGAGCTCCAGACTGTGATGACACAGCAAGGGGATGGCAAAGGCGACAAGGGCACCAAGTATAGCTGTCCAGCTTGTAGGACTAGAAGGGCTCTCAAGCATGCAATTGTAGGGCTTGGTGGGGTTTCTTATGCCACTGCCAGAGGAAGACTGGGGTCTATATCAAGCCCTACCATGGCAGGCAAACGGGTTGGCAGGGGAGACCTGCTATGGTTTTAACTCTAGTTCACAGCTTTTCCAACATCCAGGGGCCAAATACCATGGGAGCGCCTGGTGGCTTTTCTTCCCCTAGCTGCCCCTTGCCAGATGTCCTCTTGCTGCTCATGAAGCAAAAAGCAAGGGCACCTGGATGTGTGCCAATCCCAGTCTCAGTTCCAGCAGTCAGTAAATGCAAAGAAGGGTGCAATTAGGGAGTGCTGCTGAGAGTATGCCTACACCAGCGCCAAAGTCGGTACAGAGGTGGGCCTTTGAGGAGGCCATACTGGGGTCTGGCTGGCTGGGGAAGGCCTGGGAACAACTGAGCAGGAGGGAGTGGGGAGGGCGGAGAAGGTGGAGCTGGAGGGTCTGTTCTTTGAGGAATGAACTGGCGACTGGGAATGTCTGGCCAAGCCGACATTCCCCACTTCTGGACAGTGGAGGAAAAGAGTTTTTGCCAAGATAGGATGTAGCATCTGGGAAAGCGATTTGGGAGCTGGAGACCAGGGACCAAACAGGGAGGGTGGGGTGGGCAGGAAGCACGTGGCACTCACTTTCTTGGAGTGCCTCTCTCTTCCCAGGAGAGATGTGGGAACAAGCCCTGAGCCCTTATTACCATCCTGCAGAAGTCTTTCCCCAGGCCCCGAGACCCACCCCAATGAAAAGACTGCCCCTGGCCATGCCCTGCCCTATGGGCAAGCGACCTCCAGAAGGCATGAGAACCAATGGGTTTGTGTGGGGTTAAAATAGGAAGAAGGGTGACCCTTGCCCATCTGAGCTATACTCAGATGCCCAGTACCAAGTTGTGGCTCCCTGAAAATGGGGCCCTGAGCCAACCCAGTCTTTACCTTGCACATCCTCTTAAGAATTACTTTTTAAAGGACCCTTGGCCTCTGGGAACTGGGGGTGCTGCCATGCTGAGGACCTAGTCCCCAAGCCTGGCCTCTGTCTGTCTCCTCAGGAAGAAATTTGAACTATTTGTCTTGGATCCAGCTGGGGACTGGTACTACTGCTGGCTATTTGTCATTGCTATGCTTGTCCTCTACAACTGGTGCCTGCTGGTGGCCAGGTGAGCAGGGAGGGATCTGGGAGGGGGTGGCCAAAGCATCCCAGTGCCCAGGCCTTGGGGTTGAGAGTACACCAGTCCCAGCTGTGTATACAGAGCTCACCCAACCCAGCCTTCTTTCTGGATTCCCTGTTTGCCAATGGCACCTCCCTCTGCCTTATTAACTCCCAATGCCCCCTACTTCCCAACTTAATATGCTATCAAAGCTTCCTGTCTATCCTTTCCTGGTATCTTTTCTTACTTCTCCATCTACACCAATACTGTCCTGGCCACCCTCCTCTCTCCCTGGGATAACTACAATAGTCTTGCAGCCATTTCTTGTAGGCACTCTTGCCCCCTCCAATGCATCCTTCACACTTGCAACTAGTGTGGTTGCTAGAAACTGATATTTGATTATGTCAGTTCCTCCTCACAAACCCTTCAATGGCTCCCCATTGCTCACCGGATGAAATTGAAGCCCTCAGAGTGTCCTTTACAGCCCTCTGGACCTGGCCTTCTCTCTAGTTCCACCTTCTGGACATACCCCAGCCCCAGTACTCACTACTCTTGGATCATAACATGCTGTTTCCTCAAGAGAAAATTCCCTTTCCCCATTTTTAGCCTATGGAGATTCTTCTTACAGTTTCAGATCCAAAGCCACTCTCTACAGGTAGCTTTCCTTGACATCATTTCCCACCCCATCCCATCCCCCACTTCAGTTATTCATTCAGCAAGGGTTTGACTGAGCACCCATTGGATGCCAGGCTCTGTGCTAAGTGCCGGGGATAATGCGGTGAACAAGACACACATGGTCTCTGCTCTCTTGGAGCTCTCAGGCTAGTGGGAGACACTGGCAGTAAACATGAACAAAACAAATGCCTAAGGGACTTGAGGCAGGAAGCTACTAGAGAAAGGGCAGTCAGTGTAGACCTCTCTGAGGAGGTGACACCTTAGCTGAGACCTGAATGGTGAGAGGGAATCAGTTATTTAGGTGCCTGAGGCTGGTGAAAGGAACATTCTGGGAAGGAGGAACAAATGCTAAGACCCCATCTCAGGATGGCCTAGTGTGGCTGGAGGACTTCAAGTGAATATCAGGCAGGCACAGGACTGTTCTCTAGGCTTTGTGCACCAGTGGAGGTGGCTGGGGTTTTATTTGAAATGTGACCAAGTAGTCAGAATTAACTGCTCTTCCCTTTGACTAGTACACTCACTGGGTCATCATCCTGGGTTCTCTTATTCGGCTCCCTCTTTAGGTTCCTACCCATTCAGTCACCAAGTCTTGTCAATTCCTCCTAAAACTCCTGCAGCCTCCAACCTCTCTTCATTCCCACTGCCTCTCGGTTAAGCCCAGCTACTCTCTCCTCTCTCACCTGGATTGGCCAGTGGTCTGTGTTGGGTTCTCAATAGGTGTATGTTGCAGAGATGGGTATGGAGGCTTTTCAGCTGTGTATTATAATTCATACTTCCAATGACTCATTTTTCATTCAACTCACACCTGTCAAATCCTGGTGCTCTGGACTAGGGCATAGGGTATGGAGTAATGACTAAGAGGTGGTCTCTGCCTTCTTGGTACTCATAGTCCAGTGGATGAGAGACAAGTAATGGTCAGTGTGGATGTCTGTTTAAGGATGTCTATGTAATAATAAGGATTGGAGTAGAAGTTGCTTGTCAGTAAGTTTCTTCATGACTTTAGACTGACTGTGATTGATCAGTGTCCCTGGTAGCCATCCCAAGCCCTGTGCTCAGTGGGCACTCAGTTTGAGGCCTCCAGAGGGCCTTGGCTGACTTTGAGGGTGAAGTCCAGTCCTGTCTTCCTGCAGAGCCTGTTTCAGTGACCTACAAAAAGGCTACTACCTAGTGTGGCTGGTGCTGGACTACTTCTCAGATGTAGTGTATATCACGGACCTCTTCATCCGATTGCGCACAGGTAAGTGAGCAACTGAGATGCATATGCAGGAGCATCACCCATAGGTCCAAAGTCCTGAGTCCACATTTTTATGAAGCCCTCTTGACACTGTGTTAGACTCAACTGCCTAGCTGGGACTTGAGTTGGTGTCTGCTCCTCTTTGAACCTCACAGTCCCCATGTGCTTAGTGAGGTTCAAACCTGGTGGTCATCTTTTAGAGTCCTTCAGGCCAGCTCTGCTAGTGAGTTTCCTATACCTCTCCTTGGGAAGGAGGGATGAATGTGCAGTTTGTCCCTTGCTGAGCATTAGCCTATTGGGAGGGACAGGCCTGAGGGCAGAGCTGATATACTGGTTTGCATCTCTACTAGGTTTTCTGGAGCAAGGGCTGCTGGTTAAAGATCCTAAGAAGTTGCGGGACAACTATATCCACACCCTGCAGTTCAAGCTAGATGTGGCTTCTATCATTCCCACGGACCTGATCTATTTTGCTGTGGGCATCCACAGCCCTGAGCTGCGCTTTAACCGCTTGCTACACTTTGCCCGCATGTTTGAATTCTTTGACCGCACTGAGACACGTACCAGTTACCCCAACATCTTCCGAATCAGCAACCTGGTCCTCTATATCTTGGTCATCATCCACTGGAATGCCTGCATTTACTATGCCATCTCCAAGTCCATTGGCTTTGGGGTTGACACCTGGGTTTATCCCAACATCACTGACCCTGAGTATGGCTACCTGGCTAGGGAATACATCTACTGCCTTTACTGGTCTACCCTGACACTTACCACCATTGGGGAGACGCCACCCCCTGTAAAGGATGAGGAGTACTTATTTGTCATCTTTGACTTCCTGATTGGTGTCCTCATCTTTGCCACCATTGTGGGAAACGTGGGCTCCATGATCTCCAACATGAATGCCACCCGGGCTGAATTCCAGGCCAAGATTGATGCTGTCAAACATTACATGCAGTTCCGAAAGGTCAGCAAGGAGATGGAAGCCAAGGTCATTAAATGGTTTGACTACCTGTGGACCAATAAGAAGAGTGTGGATGAACGGGAAGTTCTCAAGAACTTGCCAGCCAAGCTGAGGGCTGAGATAGCCATCAATGTCCATCTGTCCACCCTCAAAAAAGTGCGTATCTTCCAGGATTGTGAGGCTGGCCTGCTGGTGGAGCTGGTATTGAAGCTCCGTCCTCAGGTCTTCAGCCCTGGAGATTACATTTGCCGCAAGGGGGATATTGGCAAGGAGATGTACATAATCAAGGAAGGCAAATTGGCAGTAGTGGCTGATGATGGTGTTACTCAATATGCCCTTCTCTCGGCTGGGAGTTGCTTTGGAGAGATCAGTATCCTTAACATTAAGGGCAGCAAAATGGGCAATCGACGCACAGCCAATATCCGTAGCCTTGGTTACTCAGATCTCTTTTGCTTGTCCAAGGATGATCTTATGGAAGCTGTGACTGAGTATCCTGATGCCAAGAAGGTCTTGGAGGAGAGGGGCCGGGAGATCCTGATGAAGGAGGGGCTGCTGGATGAGAATGAGGTGGCTGCCAGCATGGAAGTAGATGTACAAGAGAAGCTAGAGCAGCTGGAGACCAACATGGAGACCTTGTACACTCGCTTTGGCCGCCTGCTGGCTGAGTACACAGGAGCCCAGCAGAAACTCAAGCAGCGCATTACAGTTCTGGAAACCAAGATGAAGCAGAACAATATGGATGATTACCTGTCAGATGGGATGAATAGCCCCGAGCCAGCTGCTGCTGATGAGCCATAAGGGCTTGGGCTCAACTGCCTTCCCAGCCTTGGCCTTGACCCCAGGAACTAGAAGAGCCATGCAGGTGTCCATATTGTATGCATTACCCTCTTGAATTCTCCTTGAAGCCTCTAGGAGCCCTCCTCCAAGTCCGGCTAATAGCCAAGCTTATGCACAGTGCAGACCATGGTGGCTCAGCTTCCAGAAGCTTTAGCTTGTCCAAGTCTGAGGAAAGAAGAGAGGAGCAGCTGAACTATCTTGAAGGGGTCTCTCTTGGGCCTGGAAGCCTGGGCAATGATCTGCTCTGAAGAAGCCCATCTGCAGGATACTGTGCACCCTACTGCAGATCTGCCCTCTCCACAGGCTCTTTTGCACATAGCTGCTTCCCACTTGGTTCTGGCCCTTACTTTTCTAATATGTGTTCTGAATATCTCTATTTCCCTGCACATGTATGTAGTTCAAGAAATGACTGCAGACAGTTACCATAGGTACTGTGTCTATCTCTCAAGGCAGGGAAAGGAAAGTGGCAGGTAGGAGTGTGCTCACTCAGGGCTGCCTCTCCATCAGGCACTCCAAGTCCTGCTCTGTTCATCCATCTGAATGTTGCCAGCCAGGAGTGAGGTCTCTGTAGTCTTCTCTCGACCAGAGAGATCATTATTCTCTTGGTTCCTGGTCCATTCCAGGGCAGGGAGTGAGGAACAAGGAAATGCCACCTGGAGAAGGAGGTGGGTGGGAGCTCTGGCCATCACCCCTCTATACAGAGCATTACTGAAGAAGCCCTGAGGCTGGTAGTGGGTGGGAGACTCTTCAAGTTCACATCTTCAGTAGAGGCACCTACAAGTCAAATAAATTCATTTGAACTAGTTGTGGTTATTGCTCAGCTCTGCTATTCACATTCTTTCCCTTTCTCCCCTCTTTTTTCCTCTTATCCAGGACTCACTCTGCCTGGAACACTCTCTGCTGTCTTCTGCTGCCTGCCTAAGCCCCACTGAGTCCTTTAGGACTCAGCTCAGGCACCACCTTCTTGGAGAAGGCTCCCAGTTAGGCAGTCAGTCACCCCCTCTCTAGACTCCCACAGCACTTGCGAGTCTATATTCTGGCTCTTATCATGCTGTGTGTTTGGTTTTGACAGAACTGGTTTCCCCTCCAGGTTGTGGGCTCTTTGAGGGCAGGCCCAGGACACTCTCTCCCTCACTGCTTTGTCTGTAGCCTCGGGGACATGCTTGGCCCAGAGGAGGCTTTCAGAAAATACTGATTCACTGGGGCAATGAGCGAACACACCAAACTCCTATGTTTCCATTTGCCAGTAGCAGGGTCTTGACAGAAACACTGGCTACATCTGGGGATTTGCAGAGGATCTTCTGGAGGAGCAGATACTTGAGTGGGTACCACCAGTTGATTAGGAACCCAAAGGACAAGTGTTAATTAGTGGGCAAGAAGCTCTAGGTGCAGACTCAGATGCTTTTATGCATACCACTTACCTCTATCTACCTACCTACCTACCTGCCTATTTATCATCTCTTTCTCTATGTCTCTTTGTCTATCTATTAATCATGGTACAATACACATCAAATTTACAATATTAACTATTTTAAGTGTATGGTTTTGTAGTGTTAGGTACATTCACGTTGTGAAACAAATTTCCAGAAATTTTTCATCTTCCCAAACTGAAACTCTGTCCCCATCAAACAACAACTCCCCATTTTCCCTCCCTGCTAGCACCTGGCAACCTCCATTCTAATTTCTCTTTATATGACTTGACTACTTTAGATACCTCATATAAGTGGAATTATACACTATTTATCCTTTTGTGATAGGCTTATTTCACTTAGCATAATGCCCTTAAAGTTCATTTATGTTGTAGCATGTGTCAGGATTTCCTTCCTTTTTAAGACTGAATAATACTCCATTGTATGGATAGAACACATTTTGTTTATCCATTCATCCATTGATGGACACTTGGGTTGTTTCTATCTTCTGGCTACTGTAAATCATGCTGCTATGGCCATGAATACACAAATATCTGCTCAAGTTCTTGCTTTCACTTCTTTTGAGAAGATACCCAGAAGTGGAATTGCTGAATTTTACAGTAATTCTATTTTTAATTTTTTGAGGGCCCATCATACTGTCTCCCATAGCAACTGCACCATTTTACATTCCCACTAACAGTGCACTAGGATTCTAACTTCTTTACACCCTCACCAACGTTTGTTTTCTGTTTTTGTTTTTATTTTTTAACAGTAGTCATCCTAATGGGTGTGGGTAGTATCTCATTGTATTCTTAATATTCATTTCCCTGGTAAATAGTGATGTAGAACATCTCTCAATTGCTTGTTGGCCATTTTTATATCTTTTTTGGAAAAATGTCTATTTAGTCCATTGCAAATTTTTTAATCATGTTGTTTGTTTTTTCATATTGAGTTGTAGGAGTTCTTTATATATTCTGGGTATTAGCCCATCTCAGATATGATTTGCAATTCCTCCCCCGCTTTCCATAGGTTGCTTTTTCAGTGTTCATTGTGTCCTTTGACACACAGAAGTTTTTAATTTTTATATAGTCCAATTTACCTGGATGTAGGTGTCACCACTGATCTTCATTGGAATTCATTCTTCTAGCCAGACTTCTTTTACATTAGATGTAATTTCTTGGCCTCTTGCCTACCTTACAGTAACAAATCCTAACCAGGGACAGACTCACTTGGAGGGCTCTCCATGGAGGGATTACCCATGCTTAGACCTGATCCCTGAGAGTGGCAGCAGTAGGGAGGCAGCATTCATGATGGAACATGAATACACAAATGTGTATGCTCTCCTTTTGAGTCCTGGGCTGGAAGAAAGGACTCTAAGTCCCTTCACTTTATTAGAGGCTGAGCCACCAGGAGGTGGGGTCCTTGGGGACCCAACAGTTGATCATAGCTAAGATGATCATAGCTAAGGCTACACTAAGGAGCTCCGTTTCACTACATGCTGGAACCCAGAGTAGATATTAGTTTTGTTGCCCTAGAATGGCACTGCCCAGAAGAAGGGGGATGGCTGCACTGAAAAATATTTCCTTGATTTTAGCAAGAAATCTGCAGCCTTTTCCACTGGAGCCTGGTTCACCCTTGGCCCAACCCCCATGGGTGCCTGATTTCCAGCCCACATCAATCTAGCAGACACTGAATCTTGGACCTAATTTTCCCCAGTGCAAAGTAGGTGACTCATCTGGGTCATCTGGGGAGCCCACTGGATTGAGATGCAGGATTCAGGGCTCTGCTCCCACCTTCTCCCCAGACATCTTCGAGTCTAACCACCTTTTGTGGTGCTGCTTTTTTTTTTTTTTAAAGATTTTATTTATTTATTTGACAGAGAGAGAGACAGCTAGAGAGGGAACACAAGCAGGGGGAGGGGGAGAGGGAGAGGGAGAAGCAGGCTTCCTGCTGAGCAGGGAGCCCGATGCGGGGCTCGATCCCAGGACCCTGAGATCATGACCTGAGCCAAAGGCAGACGCTTAACGACTGAGCCACCCAGGTGCCCCCTTTTGTGGTGCTTTGAATGTCTATGTTCTCTTAGGTTTCTAGGACTTTTCTCATGCTGTTCCCTTTGCCTGGATCACTCTTTTCTGCCTTTTCTTCCTCTGAGACTCAGTTAAGTGGCCTCTTCTCTGAGGCCTACCACAGCCTTCTATGTGAGACTGTCCTGAACACTGGCTGTGTCTGTTTAGCAGTTGGTCTCTTCTCATCTAAACACAGTTTATTCTTTGAGAAAAGGATGAAAGAGTTACAGAAAGAATATCCATGAAGCTTGGGGTGTGTGAGTATGTGAATGTGTGTGTGTGTGTGTGCACTTGTGTAGATGTGGTTTGGACGCCTGTGTGAGCACCTGGATGTCAGCCGAGGCAGACAGTGTCTCTCTCTGTGTCCACTCCTAGTCCCCTCCTTGGTTATTTTCTGCAAGAGCGTGACTCTCTCTTGCCTGTTGCTGGCCACCACCCCCGCTTCTCTCCCATAACTGGCTGTAATTTAAGAACTGAAGTACATTTTCCATTATGTGTTGTATTTATTCAGCATAGTCTGATGTTCTCTGCTCTTATTTTTAAAATATTTGAATTGGAATGTTCTTCATTTTCCTCTGAAAATACCCACCTAAGGTAAATTGCCCTATTTGTATATGGCTATCAATGTTCTTTTCTTTGCATTGGTGACCTTCTATAGAAAACAAAAACCCCTGCTGCTACCCACCACTCTCCCTCCCCTTTTGGTCTGACCCTTGGTGGCTTCGGCTTAGCTGGCAGACTGCTGCCCCCACTTCAGCCCAGCTTAAGTCCAGCCTCAGCAGCACCTATTTGTCCCTTAGCCTTTAGCCTAAAGCTAATTTGACCCCTTTCCCTTTCCTTGAAAGGAGGCCAAGGTAGAGGGTCCCTCACTTTTGCGAAGCTTGGAAATAAGCTCAGAAGCCCCCGGTGCAGAGACTCAGAGAACCCAGCCACCAGAGGGCGCATGGACCTAAGAAAAGGGTGGTGGGCGCCGCTCTGTGAAACCCCCCTACCAAGCAGAGGGCTGAGCAGGGCTCACTGAGGCAGTTAGGTGGCTGCCCTGAGGGCCTCGCTGAACTGTAGGACCAAGTCTTCCTCTCTGAATGCCCCACTGCAATCCCTTCGAATGCCCTTGGAGGCTCTTGGGTGTTAAAGCCAATGGCTGAATTCAAGTCTGTGTATGCTAGGTGCCCAGAATTTGCTAGGGGTTGGGCATGGAGGAAATGTCAGGGTTGAACTTCAAGGGGACCTGGAAACTATGTTTGTCGTTATTAATTTTAATGTGTATTGAGAAAAAAATACTAGCGTTCTACGAAACCCTTGATGTTATGAATATTACTGCTTAGCATGGAGTTAAAGAAAAAAGGGAACCGAGTTAAGGTTGATTTAAAGAAAATGTTTCTATGAATAATTGTTCCAGTGGCTCATGAAGGCAGTGACCAGATAATGGTGAATATCCAAAAGCCTACCTGACACCACTAGGGCATTTCAAAATCAACACCATCATAACTCACCTTTTATTGCTTTTCTTCTAAACTAGCTCCCTCCCATCCTCCCCATGTCAGTGATGGTTTGTCCACCATTCCAGTTGCTGAGACCAAAATCATTGAAGTCATCCTGGACTTACCTCTTTCCTTCATCCAGTATATCCAACCAGCCAGGAATTACTCTCTGCTTAACTTTCAAAGTAAAGTCAGAATCCACGTACCTCTCCCACTTCCACTGGTCCCACCCTGGTCCAAGCCACCATAAGCTTTCTTCTAGATGCCTGCAGTTGTTTTCAGATAATGTCCTTGTTTCTACCTTGTCTCCCTGAAATCCTTTCCATTTCCCTGCTTAAAACCTCCCATTGTTTTCCCATTATTCCTATAATAGAATCCAAACTTATGACTGTGGTCTCCAGGTCCTGTTGTTACAGGCCCAGGCCATGTCTCTGACCTTGCCTGCTCTTTCTCTCCTCCTGCTTCTCTCTGCCCCAAGCCCTCCAGTCTTCTTTTAATTCCTTCCACACTCCCACCAATCTTCTTCTTGTCTTGGTGGTCTTGCACTCACTGTCCCTCCACCTTGATCCCTCTTCCTCTAGACCTTGCCATGACTGGTTCTTTGTCTTCAGGGCCCTGAAGTGGCCCTCACAGAAATCCACATCAAAAACAGTCCCCACCTCCTCTCTGTGGGATTCACAGTGCCTTTTCCATAGCTGAGGCTTCTTGGTGTTGGAAGTGTGGGTAGGGACTTGGTCCCTAGAGGGCCCTACTGAAGGTAGAGCTCTGCAAGCCGAACAGAGAACTGGGGTAGGCTGGCATGGGATGCCATCTGGTTCCGGCAGGAGGAATGGTTTACCATACTATGGGTTCTGTTTCAGGTCACCTTCCTCCTGGCATGGACTGAGCTGCCAACTACTAAGTGATTCTGCTTGGAGAAAAGGCAGACATTTCCCTGGAAGGACAATCCAGTCCTTATTTAAGACCCAATACCAAGCCAGCTACAGCTGGCACCATTTGGGAGGGTGATGAAGATGCATTTCTAGCTAAAAGGCTTGTTAAGCACAGGTCCAAAGGGGCTTAGTGCTGTGGCTGGGACCAGGGCCATGCCTGTGTAGGATCTGATAGGGGTACTGGCCTGGGAGCCCAGGAATGTAAGGTAGGTTCTATTCCACCCTATTTGCTAGAGATATGGAAATTTCTTCCCCTTCCTCAGAATAATTTCCCTCATCTGCCGTCCTTTCAATCCATCTCTGCTCTCCTTTCCTACTCCCTGCCCTCCCCTCTCTCTGTCTTCTCTAGGTGGCCCTTTTCCTAATGCCATCCAGCCCTCACTTCTCACAGCTCTTCCCCACCACCAAGCTCTCTTTATCTCCCTCTCTTCCTCAACCTGCCTCCCCAGACCCTTCTATTCCCCCTTTCCTTCTCAGCCTCCCCCCTGCCCATTTCTCTGAGCCCTAGACTGCCCTGCCCCTCCACCTCTTCCTGCATCCCAGCCTCTGGAGCTGGTGAGGATTGGGCCTCAGTGGACTTTGTGCTGAGCCCAAGGACCTGGACCCCAATCCCCAATCCCAGCCCCACTCCTCCAGCCATCCTAAGCCCTCCCTCAGGCAGCAAGAACTCAGAAAAATAGCAAGCCAGGGGAGGCAGGCATGCTAGGGCAGAGTCTCAGCTGTGAGTTAACATGCCAAACGGGGCTTCTGATGGCTGTCTGGGCAATAATGAAGGGGGGAGGTCTGTGAAGGCTCCTGGGCTTTAGTGAGCTCCTGGTCACTGTGTAATTGGTGGGAGTTGCTTCTGATGGGTACCCCCCAGCAATGAGCTATCTGTGAGGGAGCAAGGTCATGAGCAGATCTCCTATAAAATGATCCTTTTGTCTTCTTCTTGGAATTCCCTTGGCTGGATGGCTCTCCATCCCAGCCTCTGCCTATAGGGTTTGACCATCCTTGCCCATCATCTGCACATTGCTGCTCATTGCCCCTGTGTCTCTCAGTCCCAAGGCCCATGTCCTGGCCGTTCATTTCCAGCTTGTTTTACTCTCTGCTTCTGCCCATTGCTGCCCTGTCCCTCTGCTCCCAGCCTGCTGTGGAGCAGCCAGAGAAACCTCCTCGGGAAGCCATTGGGGCTGCTTATCATAAAAGAGACAGTGTGGAGGGAGGGGTGTTCCTGAAGGTGACACAGACAACAGCACAACCTGATCATACGTTCTGCATCGGAGCAGGAAAAGCCATTAGTCCACCCCAGTCACATTCCCAGCCAAATGAGGATTCTGCCCTTCACAGAGACAGCCCACCAGGCTCAGGGGAGCTCCTAGAGATACCACATATAGATCACCTACCCAGTGCAATTCTGTCATAGCACCAAGAGGACAGCAGCAATGGCATTCTGGGGACTCAGAGAGTACCCAAGGGAGCAGGGGTGGGAGTGGCTGCACAAACACTGTCTCAGGAGACACTGAGGGCCAACTAGAGCACTACATTCATGCAATCCAAAAACTGGGGCCAGAAGCAATGCTAGGGTGACATCAGGCCTCAGAGTCCCTATATTAAACAGGGGAGTAGACTGGCTGTTCAACTGTGGTTATATTGGCCTATCAAGGCCCATTTTGCTCTAGGCACATGTGGTTCCATTTTTTTTTAAGATTTTATTTATTTATTTGAGTGAGAGAGAGCACAAGCCAAGGGGAGAAGCAGAGGCAGAGGGAAAGGGAGAAGCAGACTCCCCGCTGAGCAGGGAGCCCGATGCTGGGCTCGATCCCAAGACCCCAGGATCATGACCTGAGCCAAAGGCAGACACTTAACCAACTGAGCCACCCAGGTGCCCTGATGTGTTTCCATTTAAGCCTCTCATTACCTTGACAAGCTAGGTTTGCCCATTTTGCACATACAATAACCACAGCACAGGAAGTTTAAGTGATTGGCTACAGATGTGCAGTGAGTAAGTGGAAGTCAGATCCGTTGGCTCCACAATCCTTAGCTCCTTCTTGATATTCAGTCCTCAGCCTAAATGTCACCATGTTTGGCCACCCAGTCTAAAGTGGCCATTCAGCCACTCTTTGTCACACCACCTCATCTTTTTTATTTTCTGGCCAGCACTGCTCACTCATATTTCCCTTCTTTATTTCTTTCTTTGTTCAATCTCTCTCTCTCTCTGCCCACACCCATCTCTTTCCACTTACTAGGCTGCCATCTCTGTGAGTGTAAGACTATATATGTCTTGTGTCCTTTTGTACCCCCTATGTCCTGGCATGGTGCTTGGCACCCAGAAGAAGCTTTTTTTTATTATTATTATTATTTTTTATTATTTATTTATTTATTTATTTATTTTTATTCTTATGTTAATCCCCATACATTACATCATTAGTTTTAGATGAAGTGTTCCATGATTCATTGTTTGTGTTTTTTTTTTTTAATTTATTTATTTGACAGAGAGAGAGAGAGAAGCGAGAGAGGGAATACAAGCAGGGGGAGTGGGAGAGGGAGAAGCAGGCTTCCCGCTGAGCAGGGAGCCCGATGCGAGGCTCGATCCCAGGACCCTGGGATCATGACCTGAGCCAAAGGCAGCCGCTTAACAACTGAGCCACCCAGGTGACCCCCAGAAGAAGCTTAATGAATATTTGCTGTAAAACCCAGGGGAAGCAGTGACTAACCCTGTCTGGGAGAATTGGGGAAGATATTGAAGGATGAGTAGGAGTTTTCAAGGCAGAAGAGTAGGACAGGACATTCCTAGTAAGGGAAACAATATGTGCTAAGTCTAAGATAGGAAAAAGGCCTGGTGTATTCATAAGAAGAGGGAAATGCTTTAGCTAAAGTGTTAGGTGTAGGAGAAGACAATAGATAAAGCAGGATAGGCTGCTAGGGGCCTTATCATGGGGACCCTTGAAAGCCAGGTGGAAGCATTTGTATTTGTTAAGTTATCTATTTGCAATGTTTGAAAGCTGGGGAGGCACACATTCAGATCTTTGTTTTACTGCTGTTTCTCTGCTGGCCAGCAGCAACATTGATGGAGAGGAGGGGAGCAGTGAACAATCTCCCTACTGAAAGAGGAGTGTAAGTCAAGGGCTTCCTTAGACAGGAAGGTGCATGTGGGTTGTTCATGGTGACCTGGCTTGTAATAACAAAAGGCACATGTATTGGAATTTTAGCATTACCAGCTCCAGCCTTGACCTTTCCTAACCAAAAGCGCTGAGCGTAAATACCAAGACCCTGGGGAGGGCTGCCTTTCTAAGCATCCTGAGACCCAGTGGTACCAATGAAGTAACTACATGGGCCTCCAAGCAAAGAAAGAGCTGCCAGAAGCCCCTCTAAAGAGGAAATGTCCTGATGTCTCCCATCAGCTTGTCTTGCAGCATGGAAGTGTCCCATCCCTGCCAGAGCTGGCCGCTCTGAGGACATTTCCATGTAAGGTGAAGATTAACACTCCTGGGCATGCAGTGTGATGCATGGACCAGAACATGCACACATTCATGCTGTAGGCCTGGGGCTCTGAGACAAAGCAACCTTTGCTCGAGAAGCCATCCTGTGTCTGAGTGAAGGACTCTGAACTCTGGCCCCAAACCACCTTCCTGCACTGCACACCTCTCGGTTGTTTTGACATCAGGAGGGATGACCAAATTTTTGGCAAACTCTGGGAAGAGGGGAAGGATTATGATATTGCTTCCTCAAAGTCCCAGGTCTCTAAAATGGAAATTGGCTGCCATGTCAGGAAGGAATAAAGGAGAGAAAATTGCCTTGTGAGCAATTTGGCTTGGTCATAAATATCCCCAACAATCCTTCACACCAGCATAGCGCTTTGTCAGGCACTGAGCTCTTTCCCATACATCAACCCACTAGATCTTCACCATGCAGCTGTTAGGTAGCTAGGGCCAGGATTAGCTACCCAGGGAGGCATAGGCCAGGGCACTGCTATCTATGCCATTTTTGCACAGGGCCAGACCCAGGCGCAAGACATCCTTGCACTGCAGTGGGGAACCTGGCCTCAAGGGCCCGTGGGCAGGAGACAGGGTTGTGATGAGAAAAGGCCTCAGGGCAGGCTGCATTCCAAGGAACCTTGAATGGCCAGTGCCTCTTTCCTTCTCCTGTTCTTTTTCTTCTCGGTTGTATTGAGATAAAAGTTACATAACATAAAATTCATCATTTTAACCATTTTAAAGGATACAATTCAATAGCATTTAGTACATTCACAATGTTGTGCAACCATTACCCCTTTCTAATTCCAGAACTTTTTTATCATCCCAAAAGGAAACTACATACCCAGTAAGCAGTTATTTCATTCCCCCTCTCCCTTTTTTTCCCCTTTAAAAGACTAAATAAAACTTATTTGTGGACCTTAGGTGCACAGTTGAATTAAATCCACCCCCTCATTTCAGGGCTGGCTATGAGAATCACTGACAGGGTGTACAAGGCCCCTTTCTTGTGTTGTTTTCCCCCCTTTATTCCAGATCCCCACATCCTTTCCCCCTTCCATGGGCACCCACTCTAATGCATTTGAGATGAGTCTCTGAATATGTATGCATTCTTGTAAAATATAGTGTTGTTTTGTGTATGTGTTCTTAATTTGCATAAATGTTATTGTGCTATAAATCTTGTTCTGTTTCTTATTTTAGGGCGCCTGGGTGGCTCAGTTGGTTAAGCGACTGCCTTTGGCTCAGGTCATGATCCTGGAGTCCCAGGATCAAGTCCCACATCGGGCTCCCTGCTCGGCAGGGAGTCTGCTTCTCCCTCTGACCCTCCCCCCTCTCATGTGCTCTCTCTCTCTCATTCTCTCTCTCAAATAAAATCTTTAAAAAAAAATATATAGTGTTGTTTTGTGTATGTGTTCTTAATTTGCATAAATGTTATTGTGCTATAAATCTTGTTCTGTTTCTTATTTTAAAATAAAATCAGCGCTATAATTTTGAGATCAGTCCATGTTGCACATACATCTAGTTACTTCAAACTGCTGCTTAGTTTTCTATTTAAACTATCCATTCTCCTGGGGATGGAAAATGGCTCATCCCCATTTCCATGCAGTGCCACAGTGGCTATCCTTGGACATGTCCTAATGGGACCTGCTTTGGGATAGGCACCCAGATGTGGGCTCAATGGATCATAAAGTACAGGTGTACATAATGTTAATAAGCCCTGCTGGTTTGCTCTCTAAACAGTAAAGCAGTTTACACTCTACCAGGAGGGCATGGAATCTCCAGTTTCACTTAGTCCTTGCTGACAGTTGGTGTTTTTCAACTTTCTATTATTTGCCAAACTGATAGGGGCCAAGTGAAATCTTATTGCTTCAATGTGCATATCCTTGATTATTAGTGAGCTTGAGCATCTTTTCACATGTTTATTGACCATTATATAAATTGCCTACTCAAATTCTTTATCTATTTGTTGTTATTGTTGTTGTTGTTGTTGTCCCTATCTTCTTGCTGAAGGATCCCTTCTTGGTTTGGCTTAAGACATCACAAATGTATTCACCACTCAGCCATTTATCTTTTTTTCCAATGTTAACATTTCGTGAACAGAAATCCTTGATTTTGATTAGTTGAGTTTATCAATTCATATGGCTTGAAGGTTTTATTTTAGGTCTGATCCTTGCCTTCTCAAAGGTTAAAGGGATTTCTCCTACATTTTCTAATAGCTTTATGCTTTCATCTTTCATATTTAGGTTTTTAATCCATCAGAAATAAATTTTTATATGTGGTGTGAGGTAGGGATCTAGTCAGTTTTATGGTTTCCTACACCAGTACATATTGTTATTTTTAAAATTGCTGTAACTTTGTATTATACCTTAATATCTGTAGGGCAAGTCTTCTTCCTTGCTCTTCTCCTATGCAAATTGACTATTTCAAAGCCTCTATTCTGTCAGTGTTGAAGCCTGCGAGGAAGGCAGCTCCATTTTGTGGATGAGGATGCTGAGGCTCAAAGAAAGGTAGGGTTTCCCAGAGAGGCACAGTGAGTTATTCAGAGTGGTGGGACTTAAATTCATGCTTCCTGAGCCCCTGTTCTTGGCTCTTGTCACCGCACTATGCTAACACACAGTATTCAAAAAAAATAGACAACTCATGCTCCAAAGCACAAACATTTGCCAGCACGATTCTCCACTCAGATGAACAAGTTAAAGGGGCAACATGGCCAGAACTGCTTTGAAGAGGCAAAAGGTGAAGACCAATAGGCATTTCAAGGGAGGTCATCAAGCATAGTTGGGAGGCTTCAGACAATGCAAAGGAGGGCTTGGGAGACAATGGAAGTAGTTCTGGAGTAAGATGATGGAGACATTGTGGGGGTGGATATTGAAGCAGTTGAATGTGTCTTAACAAATCAAGTCCTCTTACACTCCAGCAGTCAAGCAGGGAGCATTGGTCAGGAGAAGGGAGAAAAGAACATGGTGGCACAAGTAACTGCAGCACAGAAGCCAGCAGTAGGCCCTGCAGACAGAGATGGTGTACACAGCAGAGTTTCCTGAGACATCCTGAAGAGGGGCTAGGAGTCTAAATAGGGACCCAGCCTGAGCAGCAGATCAGCAGAAAGACTTGATCCAGGCCCCTTATGACCATAAACACTGCTTCAATTGAGTCTCACAGAGACCCAGCTGCCGGTCAGCACCCTAGCTCCATCTGAGTAAACACTTTTTCAAAGGTCAGAGCCAATGCCTCAGAATGTGGGCCTTCCTTAGCCCTGGAAGTGTGCAAGGAGTGATTGCATGGCCATAGAAAGGTGGAGACTGTGTATGTGCTTAGAGTATAGATCATGCTACACTGTTGGTCCACTGGTTCCCAAACTGACTTAGGAGTCACCTTGGGAATGGCTTAAAAACACAGATGACAGTCCTTACCCTGTTGACTTACCCCCAGATAGGAAGCCAGAAGTGTAGAGAAGTGCTTTTCACACTACCTGGGAGGGAAAGACTAGTTTTTCAATCTCCATTTTGTCACAATCAATACTTTTGTAAAATATGAAATCACACACTTCTGTGTTGCAGCCATGTCAAATTGCTAAAATAGTACCTAAATACCTACTCTTATTGTTATACTCATCTCATCAGCAAGCACTCATCTGTGGACCACACTTTGCATAACACACATTCAGAGGACCATTCCTTTAGAGATCATTTCCAGCCTGGAGATCCTAGGCCACCGCTTCTGCTCCTGGTCAGCAAAGATTGTTCTGCCCCTACTCCAGCTTGTGAGTTTCCCTGGGGCCAAGCCTTTTGGTCTTGATTCACCAACTGAGAACCAAGTTTGCCATATGCTTGTCTTAGCTCCTAAATGGTCTCCCTGTCTTTGTTCTTGTCTGCTTTCTCAAAGTCTACTCTCCATACAGCCGCCAGGAGAATGTTTACAAAGCTTATAACTGCTGTTTAGAACTTTCCAGTGGCTTTCCATTTCATGAAGAATAAAATCCAAACTCATTCCCCTGTCCTGCAAGCCCTGCCTAATCTGGCTTCTGCTCACCTCTCTGACCTCATCTCCTGCTATTCTGGATACACTGATTCCCTGGCTCTTCCTGAAACATAGATGAACATCCTACCTAAAGGTCCTTGAACATATTTATCTCTTTAGCTGAAACTTAGTTAATTCATCTTATTTATGCCTCAGTTCATACACTACCTCTACAAAGAAGACTTCCCCAACTTCCTATACTAGATCAAATTCTCCATTACATATTCTCATTGCATCCTGGAACCCTCGGTCATAGCTATTAAGCCAGATATCATTATACCTTCATGAGTGTGTTTATCTGATTAATATCTGTTTTCTTCACTAAAGCTAAAAGTTTCATAAAGGCAGAGACTTTATCTGACTTGTTCAAAATTGTGCTTCCAGTAGCTAGAAGAGTATCTAGCACATAGTAGATGCTCAATAAATAGTTGTTAAATGGCTGAATCATTGAGCAACTTTTGATTTGGGCTTGGAAGATGAGCAGGCTTTTTTTTTTTTTTTTAATTTACAGGCGATTGTCAGTTGGGAGGTGTAGAAGGAGGAAAAGGAATTCTAGGTAAGAAAACAACATGAACAAAGGCATAAAGCCATGGAAAGGGAAGATGGGTTGAGATAAAGGTGGAAGCCTTGGAATGGCTGAATAAGAAGGTATATGTAGGACATGCTGAGAGGTGAAGATGGAGATGATGGCAAGGACATGGTACACCAGACCTTGTGCTCCAGGCTGAAGAGTTTCATTTTTGTCTGGAGGGCAATAGGGAACATTGGAAGAGGTGTAATATGGGAGAAGATAGCATCAAATGAAGGCTCTGCCTCCATCTGGTTCCAGGCATCTCTCACTATAAGCCACCTCTAAAAGCCCAGGGTGCATTTTTGCAAGCCAGGTTAAGCCTCAGGGAGTCCCAGCAGTTACCCTTCTTTCTTATCTTACATTTTCCCAAGTCTAGGAGCACTTTTTTTTTTTTTTTTGCATTGAGAATAGCGTGTGCTAAATCCTCAAAATGTTCCATTAACAGTCATTGTTTAAAGTTAGACAACTGGGAGCAAGGTCCACAGCTACAAGTTTGAAGGGAAAATGCTGGTGTTTCTAGGGGGGATTACTATAACCTCCAGATTTTAGGGCCTGGGAGATGGACCTAAGGCCAGAGAGAAGAGAGAGAGAGAATGAGAAAAAGACAGAGAGAGAAACAAAGAGACAAAATCTGAGAGCAGGCCACACACACACACACACACACACACACAGAGAGAATGAGAGAAGACAGAAACAGAGAGCTAGAGAGACACAATCAATAACCATGATGGGCTAGGCCTAGGAGTCAGGGAGGGATGATACCAATGATAAAGGGCCAGAGGCCCAGCAGGAAGCACAAATGTGTATAACTAGTGAGCTGGCTTGCTCAGCTTCTGATAAATGACTCCTTCCTTCCAACGAATGAGATGTGTGTAAGCTCTAGAGTTAGAAGTTAAGTTAAAAAAAAAAGGAACAACCCCCAAATATCAAGGGAAACAGGTGAAAAACTTATTGGTTGGTTAAGAAGTGTACTGGCAAAATTTTTATATCCATTGCTTTTCTTTCTTTCAATCCCAGTCTGTGAAAAGTATGCATGAAAATAGGTACAGAGGCTTCTCACCCTCAGACAAAAGCTCAAAATAACTAATGGATGTCTAGGCACCCTGCTGAGGGTTTTGTCCCCAACCAACCTCATGGTCTAATCCCAGGCTTGGCATCTGAGGGCTTCTTATAGATTCCACTCAACACAGGTCATTGTGTAAGCCATCCCAGACTATATCTTTAGGGCAGGGGAGAAGAGACACTGCTGCAGCATCCAGGGATTTACCTTGACATTGGGTATGTGAAAGCTGGGTGGCATTCAGTGCCAAATGGAAAAAAAGAATGATGCTTTCTGAATTTCCACTGCTATACCAGAGAAGGGACTATGGGGTGTCATGTCTCTGCTTTAATTTTCAATGTCAATTAGAAGGAAGCTTCAAATATTCTGGTGATGGAGACAATGCTACTGTCCATTGTCCCCTTGTAAAGAGAAACTGAAGCAAGTTATGGAGGACAAGGTCTGGACTGCAGAGCTTCATTATGTTCTGCTACACTGGTAACTTTGGGCACACTCTTCCCCTCTCTGGGCTTCTCTCTTACCTGTCCAATGAAAAAAAAGGACAAGTGATCACTAAGAGTACTTCCACTTGTGACATTCTAGGAGTCTCAGTATGTTAAGCCACCCAATCAGAATTCACATGATCTTTTCAGAAATATGAATTGAATTCATTCCACTGGGTTGACTTACAAACACCTCACCAACTACACCAAAAGAGTGTTCATTGAGAGCTGGGGTTCAACATTGAATAGAGGTCAAATGTGACATGTCCCAGAACTCTGTTCTTAATCTTGGTCAGTCCCAATTTTAAAGACATAGAAGGCACATTTTCCAAATTTACCAAATTTATATAAGGCTTGAAGAGAAGAAGGTAGTCATTGTTAGTTGTAGCATCCTGGCCCAACTCAACAAAATGACTTTTTGAAGGATCACATAGAAAGCCATCATGGGTTTTTTTTTTTAAGATTATTTATTTATTTATTTATTTATTTATTTATTTGAGAGAGAGAGAGCATGAGCAGGAAGGGCAAAGAGAGAGGGAGAAAGAATCTCAAGCAGACTCTGTGCCAAGAGCAGAGTCCATTGTGGAGCTCGATCTCACAACCCTGAGATCATGACCTGAGCCAAAACCAAGAGTCAGACACTTAACTGACTGAGCCACCCAGGTGCCCCAAAAGCCATCAGGTTTTAAAATAATAAATTTTGTGCCCCTGATTAAAGATCTCTGGCTCTGAAGGAACTCAGAAGAAAAATACCTAATTTGTTTAACCATAAAGCTCAACAGGGGTCCAGAGTGTGATGTGGCTAGAGAACAAGCTGCCACAATAATTGGTTGTGCTGTCCAGGAAAGGGGAAGTAGTGACTCCTTGTCGAGCAGACCATGTCCAGACACCTGAGCTTAGTTCTTGGCCCCATACTTGAATAGAGTTGGGGACAACCTGGTGTATGGAAAAGAAAACTACCAGGATGGGTAAAAGGGAGAAATAAGTGGAAGGACTATTCAGCATGGGGAGGAGCAGATTCCTGGGAGAATGTAGTCACCCTTTTGAAGTCTCTAAAAGTTTGTCCTGGGGAGGAGAGAGCAGGCTTACCTCCTTTAAGCCCTAGAAGGAAATCCTAACATGAGCCATTAGGCTGCAAATTAGAGGAAGTCTACCAAAAGACTCATAGCCTGAGAACTCTTTTTCTTACACTGCTGGTCATTCATTTGTTCATCCTTCATTCATTCAACAACCCTTTCCTGAGATGAGAAGCAAAGAAGATTCAGACGCTGTCAACAAAGAGCTTCTAGACCAGCAAGAAGACCCTTGAGTTACGTATCAGTGAGAACTGTGCTGGAGGCCACATATTGGCAGGAAAGCAGGCCCAGCCATAGGCACAGATGTTTGCAGCATTTCCCTCTTGCTTGTTGCCAGAACCTCAGTGGTATTTGGCGGCATCACAGGCAGCAGAGACACCAGGGAACCCTCCCTTAAGGAGGTGTGACTCA
>NC_138385.1:2674564-2691527 GCF_054177405.1 Leptonychotes weddellii | reverse complement strand
CATTGGCCTCCATCCCAGCTTGGCTAGCAAGGCCAGACCTTCCCTGAGATCTTACACCTGGATGGGCAACAGCTGGATTTGTCCCCTGCTCATCTTCCAATATCCATTGTCTATTCTACAGGCTAATAGACACCCTGTGCTTGGAACCCATCTTGGGCCCAGCCTTCTACTGAAGGAATTCCAGGTATCTAGTGTCTGGCCCCAGTTGCATCTCCCACTATACTTCTCACATACTCAACCCTCTGGGGACTGTCTCCCAAGGGCAGCTTGTGTCCTCCAACCTTTCTCTCTTTGTGATTGTCTTTTCTTCCACCTAGACTGCCATCTTCCAAATCTACTAACAGAGTGTCCATTTTTAAATCTCAGCTCACATAACAATCTCTCTGAAGACTTCCCTACTCTTTAATGGGTTCAAAGAATCTCTAAGTTGGAAGAAATTTCTGAACTCACCTAATCCAATACCCCATTATACAAATGGGAAAACTGAAGCCCAGAGAAGGTCAAGCCATGCCCAATACTACAGAGCATGTCAGTAGCTTAACAGGGGCTCAAATGCCACTCTCCTAACAATTACATTGCCTCATTCTGCTCCCTCCTCCTCACCTGGTTGTCAGTTGTCACTAAGCAGTAGAAATAAAGCAAACACACAGAAACCTTCACTGCTCAGAAAGATTAGAGGACATATTGGAAGAAAACACTTCAAAATCTTAACCATGGCTATCTTTGGTGGGTGGAATATGGATGACATTTTCTACTTCTTTCTCTTATTCAGAATGTTTCACATATTCTTTTATGAGCATGAATTGCAGGTAAAATTGAGAAAGTCAAAACATGCAAAGATGGAGGAGGGGGAAAAGAAAGGCCTTGTAAAGCTAGTATGGGTGTGGGAGCATTTTAGAGAGTCCAGTGCTTCCTTAGCAAGCTCTGCACATCCCTCATGGGTGGAGGAAGCAAACCAGCTCTCCTTTAGATTAAGAAGCATACAGCTTTCACAATTGTCCGAGCTTCAGCCACAGCCCTAGCTGTGTCCCAGGGGGGAGGCTGCCTGTCCCAGAATTACTGATCTCCTGACCCATATTTGCAGCTGTGACTTCACCTTCATAGGTTTCTTGGGTTACTGGGCTCCCTTGAAAACACTGAGCCATCATCTATTCAGTGCCAGGTTCTAGAGCGTGGGCTGTGGGGTAAGTGTGATAGACAGGAATCAGAGGCCATTGCTGGCCTAGAGGGGCTCTCAGTTAAGTGAAAGAGACAGATTGCATACAAATAAGGCAAAGGCAGGATGGAGGGAGCTTTGCAATCCCACCCCAGATGCCTGGGGTATGACATCAAGCCTGCTTATGAAACAGAGCTGTCTGCATGGGACAGCATCATAGCAGCTGCTTTCATGGCTACTAGAAATGGCTCAGCTCCAGCCTGCTGAGCCTGGTGTGGTCAGGGTGGGTCCTACAGGTATATTTAGCCCCCTTTCAGAAGAGACCTACACTCTGAGACTGAGACATCGTCTTCCCAGCCTTCTACCTACATTAACTGGGATGAAGATGACCCATGTCTGGATAGTGCAGGAGTACTGTGAATAGCCCCCATGTAAAAAGCCCAAGTAAACAAGCTGAGTGGACTTCAGCAGTGTGATGGGTCCTGGCACAGTGGGCCTTTGCCCTGTTTTAACTCTTGTGATCATCTCCTTCTCTCCCAGTGTGCCCACTCCTCCTCCAGCTCTTTGCTTATATGAGTGTGGCTGTCACAAAGCTGTATTCACATGTTTTTTCTCCCTTCTTCTCTCTTCTTGCTGCCAGAGAGGCCCTTATATCCCTGTCACCTCCCTCCTCACACCCCAAGGATGAGGCCCTTTAGCAGCCTGGTGGCTGAGTGTGGGGAGGTACACACATATGCTTTCCAGTACAGGAGATTTGGAAAGTAGGACTACCAGGACAGCAGCTCTGGGCAACCAGGAAGTAGAACTGGAGGGAGAGTGGCTGCAATCTGATTTCCTGGGTTGTTAGAATGCCCCAGCCCAGGGGGCCATTTCTCAGAACAAATGGAATTTCCCAGTGTGATTGAACTCTGCACTGAGTGATCAAAGGGAGTGGGAAAACCAGGTATCTCTATACCAGGGATTTGGGAGTTCAGAAGAAATGGCATTGGATTTTGCCCAAAGCTTTATAGGGGAGCAAGGATTGGATATGGCCCTTGGAAAATGTCCAGGCTTTCCAGAGAGTATGAAAGGGCTGTGTGAGCAAATGTCTCTGGGGACAAGATCTCCAGTGCATCTAATGCCAAATGTGGTATAGGAGGAGCACCATAAGGGCCCAGAATAACTCGGGTCCCATTGGGTTGAGATTTACACCCTCTGTGCTGGGTCTTATGGGTAAAGCTGGGGTGCTCCACATGGCACCACCCCTCCAGTAACTGGGTTCGAGGATGTGCAGTGTGGAAGAAGAGGGGTTGTACTTATGCACACCCCTAGACATTGTCTTCATTCTCTGCTATCTTTGGCTAGCATGCTTGATTTTGTGAGTGAAGATGAGTTCTTATTGTTTCGTGTGAGTTACATGAGCTTGTCAGCTGCAGGGCATGAAAGACAGTATTTACTGTGTTGGTGCTGAGCCAGAGTGATGGGTGTGTGTTTTCTGTTGCTGGAAGTATGCCTTCTACTTTGTTTTGGACTAATTACAGCCCTCGGAAACATGCAGACTGAGACAACTTGCACACCTGAGAATAGAAGCCTTTCTTCACAAGGCACTATGCCACATTCCACACATCACCCATGTGCATACCCACCATCCAAGAAAGGTGGAAGGACCCTAGCTTCCTGAGGATTCTCAAAGGCCTCAGTTGAGCTGGGAGATATGGGAACATGAAGCAGGAACTCCTGAAGCCAGTGTTGTTTTTAGAGGTGTGGAAAGTGGGAGGAAGGGGGAGAGAAAGAGAAATGACTTGTCTTTCACTAGGGATGAAACATAGGAATCATATTTTTGATCAATGATTCTGTTATAGGCTAAATTATGTACCTCTAAGATTTATATGTTGAGGTCCTTACACCTAGTACCTCACAATGTGACTATATTTAGAGATATAGTCTTAAAAGAGGTGATTAAATTAAAATGGGGTTGTTAAGGTGGGCCTTAATCCAATCTGATTTGTGTCCTTATAGGAAGAAGAGATTATGACACAGACACACACAGAATGAAGACCATGTGAGGACACAGGGCCATCTACAAGCCAAGGAGATAGGCCTGGAATAGATCCTTCCCTTATGGCCCTCAGAAGGGACCATCCCTACCCACACCTTGATCTTGGACTTCTAGCCTCCAGAACTGAAAGACAATACATTTCTATTTTTTAAACCATCCAGCCTGTGGTACTTTGTTACAGCGGTCTGAGCAAAGTGATATATCTTCTCTAGTGTTAGGAAGCATAAAAATCACACTGTGCTGATAAAACTGCAGATTCATGGGCTCACCCCCAGATGCTGTGACTTAGTGAATCTGGGATGGGGCACACCAATTATGCTTGCTCAAGAAGCTCTTCAGGGACTCTGAAACACGTGGTCCCTGGGTCACACTTTGAGAAACTGGGACCAAGATATTGGACTTAGCCTCAAAAGTACTGGACTTGAATCACAGCTCCAAAACTTAGTCACTCTGTGACCTTGGCCAAGTGAGGTTGCTTTCTGGGCCTCAGTTTCCTCCTCTGTGGAATGCAGTTAATACTTCCTTTCATGCCTAACCCACAGGGATGCCTATAAGTATGTATGTGAAAGGCAAAGCTCTGGTTTCCTATCAGAGGTGGTGTTTTAGCCCAGACTGCCATAACAAAATACCATAGACTGGGTGGCTTAAACAATAGACATTTATTTTCTCACTTCTGGAGGCAGGAAGTCTGAGATCAAGGTGCCAGCATGGTTGGGTTCTAGCGAGGGCTCTCTTTTCAACATGTAGATGGCCACCTTATTTTTGTGTCCTCACATAGCAGAGAGAGAGAGAGAGAAGGGACTCTTTGGTGTCTCTTCTTAAAAAGGTACTCATACCATTACAGGAGCTCTACCGTCATGACCTCATTTAATCATAAGTATCTCCCAAAGGCCCTACCTCCAAATGCCATCACATTGAGGGGTTAGGGCTTAACATAGGAATTTTTGGGAGGATACAATTCAGTCCATAGTAGGTGGCAATAGTATTGATGAGCTTGCAGTCCAATTTAGATCCTATATATAACTCCCCAGATCTCTAAGACTCAGGGTCTGCATTACAAATGACTGCACTGTGAAATAAACTTTGAGGCTTTGTTTCCTCTTTGACTCTTCACTGAGGTTGCTCAACCTTTTTGAGCAGAGGGGTTTCTGTGACCTGGTGGCCCCAGGATAGGGGATATGGAGATGGGGGTAGGTGAGTAGCTGGGAGACCATTAGATCTTCCTCCTGTGAACAAGCCAAGCTGCTAAAACTCTTCTATATGTAACTCAAATGTGTGGGGCCTCCTTGGGCCACCACTGCTCTGGCACTATGTACCTCTAGAGGATAATCTCAGCATATTGGTCAGAGCTCAAAAAGGAAAAATCCAACTGCAAATGCATATTGACAGTTAATGTGGCATTTCACTGGAAGCCTTCAGGGAAAGGCAGGGAAGAGACCATATATCACAAAACAACATTAATAGTCTCTTTAAACATCCTGACTTTTTTCCTGAAAATCCATTTTCTGTAGTGGCTGCCTTATTCCTCCTCTCTTTTCCACAACCCTATTCTCCTCAACCCTTCTAGCCTCTCAAGCCAGAGTCCATCTCAAGGCTAGACACAGAGTAAGTTCTCAGTCAGAGACTACTGCATGCCTGGGAAAATCTAGGGTCTCTGTCTGCCAGTCTTGCTTCATGGGTTATATTCCCATCTCTTACTTACAGGCTCAACTGGTCGTGGGTGTGGTGTGTAACTACAGAGCCCTTCATTGTGGTCTTTTTCATAGTGGAAGCTGTTTCCATGCCTCAAGATCCAGTATGCCAGCTCCCTGTCTCAAGCCAGCTTCTTCCCATCTCGTACTTTTGCTATACTTTGACGATTCACCCAGTCCAGCACCCCCCTATCTCAGAGCTCATGGGGTAGCATTGTTAGAACATTCTGAGTCAGGGGTAATTTAGGCCAACTTTTCATTTTAAAGATAGGAGAATTTTGGCCCCAGAATAGTAGGAACTTACCCAAGGCTCCACAACAAGGTAAGCCGATGGTCACTGTGAAGATGGTGACAATCCAGGCTTTCACAGTCACTTTAGAGGTCCAAAGGTGTTAGGCAGGAGCAGTTAATCTCCCTGCAGACCCACCCTCTAACCGTATCCAGACCTGTGCCTTACACACATAAGTCATGCTTGTGTGGGGATTGGCTGCCAAACTGCCAGGCCAGGCTCTTACAGACTGTGATCAGGAGACAAGATGAGGGGAGCCTCAGGCCTTTCTGCCTGGAAGGAATCTTGGGAAGAAGTTGCCCAGTTGGTGCTTTTCTAGTACAATGACTTTGAAGTGGCATTTGTATGGTAAAAATAGGCAGAAATCCTGGGGTTCTTCAGGGAGACCAGGTGCCCAGGCTAGAGTGACTGTGGGAGGAGGGACCTCCGCCTCTTGGCTCCCCATTCCATGTACCTTCTTGCTTGCAGATGGACCTCTTTAGCTTGTGGGGGACGGTAGGGGTTGTCACAGCAAGTAACTCACTCTCTACATCTATAGAAATGTAGCAGCAGGTCTGCCAGGAGGCCTTGGAGAAGGTTCACAGCCCTTGACTGAGCTATCATGGAACATCTTGTTAAAGCCACTGTTACCTTTCTCTCTATAACTGGTCTCTCTGTGTTATAGACTGCGTGTTTTTATCCTTCCAAAATTCCTATGTTAAAACCCTAACCCTCAATGTGATGGTATTAAGAGGTGAGGCCTTTGGGAAGTGATTAGATGATGAGGGTGGAGCCCTCATGATAGGATTAGTGCCCTTATAAGAAGAGACAAGAGAGGACTTAGTTCCTCTCTCTCTGCTCTCAACCATATGTGGATACAGCAAGAAGTGGCTAAATGCAAGCCAGAAAGAGGGCCTTCAAGAACTTAACTGTGATGGCACCTTGATCTAGGACTTTCCAGCCTCTGGAACTGTGAGAAATAAATGTCTTACTGTTTAAGCACTCAGTCTATTGTATTTTGTTACAGCAGACGAGCAGACTGACACTCTTGCCTTGCCTCCCAATCTATTCTTTGCTCAGCAGCTAGAGTATCTTTTTAAACCACTTTATTGAGGTATTATTGACATATAAAAAACTGTCCATATTTAATGTATATAACTTTAGTGACTTTGGAGTTGACACTGTGAAACTATCACCACAGTCTATACCATAAACACATTCAACACTGCCAAAAGTTTCCTCCTGCCCTATTTATTTACTTATGATGATAAGAACACTTAATATAAATTTTCTTTAGAAAATTAAGTATATAATACAGTATTGTTAGCTCTAGGCACTATGCTGAATAGTAGATCTCTAGGTCTTATTCATCTTGTATAACTGAAACTACCTTTGATTAATAAGACTCCTCCACCTGCTACCACCAGCCCCTGGTAACCACCATTCTACTCTGTGATTCTATGAGTTTGACTATTTTATTCCTTATATAAGTGGCATCATGTAGTATTTGCCCTTCTGTGTCTAGCTTATTTCATTTAACATAATGTCCTCCAGGTTCATCCATGTTGTAGATAGCAGAATTTTCTTCTTTTTAAAGGCTGAATAATGTCCCATTATATATATGTATACACCACATTTTTTTTTTATCCATTCATCTGTTGGTGGGCATTGAGGTTGCTTTTATGGTTTGCTATTGTGAACAATGCTGCAGTGAATATGAGAGCGCAGCTATCTCTTTGAGATCCTGATTTCAATTCCTTTGGATATATATCCAGAAGTGGGATTGTTGTCTCACATGGTAGTTCTATTTTTATTTTTTTGAGGGGCCTCCATGCAGTTTTCCATGGTGGCTGCATCAATTTATATTTCCATCAACAGTGTACATCCTCACCAAAAATTTTCTCTATATCCTCACCAATACTTGTCTTCTATTATCTTTTTTGATAATAGACATCCAGATAGATGTGAGGTGATATCTCATTGTAGTTTTAATTTGCATTTCTCTGATGATTAGTGATACTGAGTACCTTTTCATGTGTCTGTTGGCCATTTTTACATGTTTTTTTGGAGAATAAACAAATTCAGTAAAGTTGCAGGATACAAAATCAAAGTACAAAAATCAGTTATGTTTCTATACACTATACACTAACAATGAACCATCTGAAAAGGAAATCAAGAAAACAATCCCATTTACATCAAAAACAGTAAAATACTTAGGAATAAACTTAACCAAGGAAGTGAAAGACTTGTGTACCCCAAACTACAAAACACTGATGAAAGAATTTTAAAAACTCACAAATAAATGGAAAGATATCCCATGTTCATGGATTAAAAGAATTAGTATTGATAAAATATTCATACTACCCAGAATGATATCCAGATTCAATGCAATCTCTATAAAAATCCCAATGGTGGGCGACTGGGTAGCTCAGTTGGTTAAGCGACTGCCTTCGGCTCAGGTCATGATCCTGGAGTCCCGGGATCGAGTCCCACGTCGGGCTCCCTGCTCAGCAGGGAGTCTGCCTCTCTCTCTGACCCTCCCCCCTCTCATGCTCTCTATCTCATTCTCTCTCTCAAATAAATAAATAAAATCTTTAAAAAAAAAATCCCAATGGTATTTTTTATAGAAATAGAAAAAAAATCCTAAAATTCATATAGAACCACAAAAGACCACAAATAGTTAAAGCAATTTTATTTTTTATATTTTTTTTAAAAATTTTATTTATTTATTTGACAGAGAGAGAGGGAACACAAGCAGGGGGAGTGGGAGAGGGAGAAGCAGGCTTCCCGCAGAGCAGGGAGCCCAATGCAGGGCTTGATCCCAGAACCCTGGGATCATGACCTGAGCCGAAGGCAGACGCTTAACCCATTGAGCCACCCAGGCACCCCTAGTCAAAGCAATTTTAAACAAGAAGAACAGAGCTGGAGGCATCACACTTCCTGAATTCAAAATGTTACAAAACTATAGTTATCAAAACAGTGAGGTACTGGCAAAAAGACAGACATATAGACCAATGTAATAGAATAGAGAGTCCGGAAATAAACCCTTGCAGATGTGGTCAAATGACTTTCTTTTATTGAAGTATAACTAGCATACAGTGTTATCTTAGTTTCAGGTGTACAATATAATGATTCAACAATTCTATATATTTTTCAGTGCTCATCAAGACAAGTGTACTCTTAATCCCCTTCACCTCTTTTATGGTTCTCCCTACCCACCTCCCCTCTGACAACCACCAGTTTGTTCTGTACAGCTAAGAGTCTGGATTTTTTGTCTTTTTTTTTTCTTTGTTTGTTCATTTGTTTTGTTTCTAAATACCACATATGAGTGAAATCATATGGTATTTGTCTTTCTCTGACTGACTTATTTCACTTAGCATAATATCCTCTAGCTCCATCCATGTCATTGCAAATGGCAAGATTTCATTCTTTTTTATGGCTGAGTAATATTCTGGTGTGTGTTTGTGTGTGTGTTGTCAGATGATTTTTGACAAGGGTGTCAAGAATACACAATGGGGAAAGGATAGTCTCTTTAATAAATGCTATTGGGGAAACTGGACAACTACATGAAAAAGAATGAAATTGGACTCTTACCTTACACTATACACAAAATTCAACTCACAATGGATTAAAGACTTGAAACTGTAAAACTCCTAGAAGAAAGCATAGGGAAAAAACTTATTGACATTGGCCTTGGCGATGGTTTATTGGATATAACAACAAAAGCATAGACAACAAAAGCAAAAATAGACAAGTGAGATTACATCAAACTAAAAGGCTTTTGCACCACAAAGGAAACAATCAAAATGAAAAGGCAAGCTACAGAATGGGAGAAAATATTTGCAAATCATATATCTGATAGAGTGATTTAAAAATGCAAATCACTTTACTATCCTGCTTTTCAAACCTTCCATGGCTGCTTACTGCAGACAGAATAAAATTCACCCTTCTTATCCTGACCTCCAAGGCTCTGAGTTACCTAGTTTCACCTACTACTCCAACCTCACCTGGTGTCACTCTCTCGTCATTCCCCATATGCCAGCCCCATGGGCCTTTCCCCCTCTTTTTTCTTAAACAGATCAAACTCAGTGTATATTCAGGACTTTGGAGCTTACTTTTCTACTTGCTTGAAAAGCTCTACCTCTCAGATCACTATGTGACTGACTCCTTCTTGTTAATTACTCTCAACTCAAATGTTATTTCCTCAGAGAGACCTTCTCTGAACTAGCCAACCTAAAGTAGCTACAGGGTTATGAGCACATTGCCTTGAACTTTATTCCTTATGACTCATCACTCTGAGTTATCTCTGTATGTGTATTTGTTTACTTGCTTATTGTGCATCTTTTTTACTTAAATGTAAGCTCCACAGGGCCAAGACATTGTCTACCTTGACCTTCACTGTATTTCCAGTGCCTGACACTCAGCAGGCACTCAGGAAATGTTTGGGGAGTGAATGAATGAATGAATGATGCATAGAAATTATCCAGGGAAAGGTAATGGTGAGGAAGGCAAACTTACCCAATCCCCCAGGCAGAGTTAGACACCCTGGTCTCTTAGCCCTCCTGCTATGATTACAATGTGTTATGATGCACCTGCTACATGGCCACTTCTCTCAACAGATGCTAAACCCCATGAGGGCCAGGATCATTCCTGTCTTATTCATCACTGTATGCTTTGTATGTCGGTATGCCTGGTACATAGGATGTCTTCAATAATTTTTTGTTGGTTGACTGAATAACTAAATCTATCTTCCTCAATTGATAGAACACAGATGGAATGAAACCCAACATATCTATCTTTTACAAATGGGAAAGCTGAGACCCAGGGAGATTTATCCACCATCACACCCTAGTCAGGCCATAATGCAGGTCTTAGCAGCAGAACTATTTTCCTGTAAATGATTCAAAAGTTGGCTCAACTGAGATGGCTTTTCAAAGGTAAGCAGCTAAGCAAACAGAAGGCCAATCCATCATTTTTGCTTGGAGAAGAAGGGAATCTTGTTACAGAGGCAAAGGGCATATTCAATGAAATGCCACATCTTCTAGGACAGGATTAGCCTGGACAAGATGGAGGAATAGAGCAGCTATGTTGAGGCGTGGTATGCACCTGCCAACACTAATAGTATTCAGGTTATATTTCTACTCTTCCAGTGCATCCCCTTCCCAGAAACCCCAGCCACATGCCCCCATCCTGTAGCAGGTGTTGCTATCAGCTTTTGATGGTGGGAATTACTGGCAAGGTCAATGTTTTCTGAGACAGCCTTGCAGAGTTCTTAAGAAGATGTTAAGAAGACACAATTTAGAGTCAAACAGATCTGGATTTGAATCCTGTATTTTCTACTTACAAAACTTGACTGTAGCAAAGAGATTCACCTCTCTGAACCTCAGTTGCCTCCTCTATAATTTGGATATAGTAAGAATAAGATTTATTATGCAGGGCTTTGTGAGAACTAGGTGAGGTCATGTGAGTACTTGGTAAACTGTGAAGCTGTGTTCATGCTCTTCTTGTGTCTTTAGGTATCTGCCCTGTTTGTATTTAGATGATTGCTTATGTTCTTTGAGGATAAAACTTTTTATTCCATCCCTGGGCATCTCATTTGTGCCCAGTACAGAGCAGGGCAGAGAGTGTGTGCCAGTGCAGGCTGCGACCCTGTCTGGGATCTAACACTCAATGAGGATAGGAAGAGCTGTTGCCAACAGGCTTGAACACCTGGGTCTTTATGTGTGTGTAGCTGAAGTGGTGGGTACCATGCCTAACTCTAAGGGGACAGGCAGACTAAGTTTCTGTGCAGGCAGGATGGTTTGTGATAATGTAGTTTGCCTTATGGTAGTTATAGTACATGAAGGCAACCCCAATGCTGGACCCAGAATACATCCAGAGGTGGCTACATGTAGTTACTTACCATTACCCCTGTCCCAGCCTAAGTCGATTCTAAGAACCTAGCTTACTAGCCACAAACCTAATAGGAATGGAGCTGGGCCAGAAAGTCAGAGTTCCTGTGTTTTAGCTGCTGGAAGGAAGTCCATGGGTTAGTGATCTGAAGTGTGGGCAAGGGAATAGACAAGACTGAAGCAGAGCAGCTTGTGGAGAAAGGGTTGGTTTAAATCACTGTTGGATTAAAGATCTTGCCTAGGAGGGAGCCAGAAGCAAAGCCTGCTCCTTGGCTGCAGCCTGAGCTACAAATTACCACCCAACCAACTCAGAGTCACTCAAAAAACAAGACTGCAATGGATTCAAAAGTTGCTTCTTTTTTGCCTGAAGTAGAGGCAGGACTGACTTTGGAGAAAATACTTATTTCATTGGAAACATCATTCTGAGCAGCTGTATTGATTATGTCTATAGTAAATATTGATATAAGGTAAATCTCAAACCAGCACCCAGATTTTTATGGCCTCCCCATCTATCACAAGCCCCAGCCACTCTACAGCCATGCTTGTGATGAAGTATAGAGTAAGCTATTCACTGGCACCCTTAAGTTGGGGAGAAGATAGTTATCAAATATGGTAATGCCTAATGATTGAATTTAAGTTTGGTGCCTGGCAAGACTTTATTCTATTGCTTAGCCCTTCTCTTCTGTCTCTATCTCCCTTGAATTTTCATTCCTGTGCAATGACTGTCCCAGCCTTCTCCTTTTTACCACCAAATTTTTGAAAGAAGTAGTCTGTTCTCATTCTTTCTTGAAGCCATAACAATAAAGTTACCACCACCACCACCAGCACCACTCTACTTGGATGTCCCACAGGCATCTTAAATCCCACATGGTTAAAACTGATCTCCTGCACACTTCCAGTGTTCCAGTCTCAGTAAATTCTGCATCAGGCACTCAGTTGGTCAAACTAAAATGTGGGTGTCATCCTTTACCTCTCCCTTTGCCTCATGTCACCTCTCATCCCCTGCTACTTAACATCACTGCTCTCAAGATAAAGACAAAAATGTTTAATATGGTCTACAAAGCTTTGCACATTCTGGCCCTTATCTATCAGTTTCATTGTAGTTTGCACCATATTCACCTTTGGTCATGCTACTTAAATCACAATGATTTTATTTCTGTTCCTTGAACCCAACATTGTTTCTGTCTCTGGCCTCAAGTCCCCCTTAGACCGTGCACTTCTCTTTTAGAGAACTTTTAGAAAAACTAATAAACTTTATCTCTTAGAACAGTTTCAGATTTACAGAAAAATTAAGCAGATAGTACAGAGAGTTCCCATATACCTCCAATAGTTTTCCCTATTATTAACATCTTACATTAGTGTAGAATTTTAGTTATAATAATGAACCAATATTGATACATTATTAACTAAAATCTGTAATTTATTCAAATTTCCTTACTTTTTACCTAATGTCCTTTTTGTGTTCCAAAATACAATACTATATTTAGTTGTCTAAATATATGTCTCCATAGGCTTTTCCTGGTTGGACAATTTCTCAGACTTTCCTTATTTTTGGTGACTTTGACAGTTTTGAGGAGGACTCATCCAGTATTTCGTAGAATGCCCCACTATTGGGATTTGTCTGATGTTTTTCTCATGATTAGACAGGAGTTATGATATTTGGGAGCAAAACCTCAGAAGTAAAATGACATTTTCATCACATCATATCAAGGCAACACACTATCTACATGATTTATGATAGTTGATGTTGACCTTGATCACCTGGCTAAAGTAGTGCTTGTTAGGTTTCTACACTGTAAAATGATTCTTCTCCCCCTGCTTTCCATAATGTCTTCTTTGTAAAGAAATCAGTATGTGCAACCCTCACTTAAGGAGTAGGTGTTATGCTTACCTTCTTTTAGTATCTATATAATTTATTTGTAATTCCTGTGCATAAGAGGCTCTTATCCCCCATCTATTAACTTATTCAATCAGTATTACTATGGACTCATGAATATTTACTTTATACTTTGGGTTACATTCTAATATTACTTTATTTTGGTGCTTAAATTATTCCAGGTTTGGCCATTAAGAAGTCTTTCAGTTGGCTCCTGTGTCATTTTGACATGCTCTATCATAGTGGGATTTTGTTGTTTAATTTTCAGCACTTCTTTTTTAAAGGGTAAAATTAATATTTTTTGTCACTTATAATTAGATGACAGTTGAGTATATAGTCTTCATATTTGATCTTTCTTTTTTGTAAATAAACAAAATTATAAATTTTATATAGCCAATGAATGGTTATGTTTTCAGAGAACATAATTAGATTAATTCATTAATGGTGGCTTAAAGTTTTCCCTTATTAGCACCAGAAAATTCACCCACCTTTTGTCCCTTTTTAAAAAACTGGAAGGATGGGGTGCCTGGGTGGCTTAGTGGGTTAAGCATCTGACTCTTGATTTTGGCTCAGGTCATGATCTCAGGGCTGTGAAATGGAGCCCTGTGATGGGCTCTGTGCTGGGTGTAGAGCCTGCTTAAGATACTCTCTTTCCCTCTGCCCCTACCCCACACCCCCTCCCTCTTTAAAAACAAAACAAAACAAAAACCAAAAAACAAAAAACTGGAAGGTTGGCATGCATTTGACTTCACATTCTGAAGCAACATCCTGACAATCATCCACATCTACTTCAAGGGATACCACATTGGAATACTTCTCAAAGAGGGAAAGCTTGATCATTTTGCAAGGCCCACACCATATGGCTGAGAAGTCAACTACAACTAGTTTATCTCTTGCACTGTTCACGGCTTCCTGAAAAGCATACTTGCTCTTTATCTGCTTCACCATTTTGGCAGTTGGGGTCTGACAAACGATGGTGAGGACTGATGAGAGTGCATCAAAAAATGCCAGACAGAGTTGCAAAACATGCAGTCTGCCTTCCCTTTACAGCAACTAGCACTTATTTTTTTTTTAAATTATTTATGTATTTAATTTTTTTATTTGAATATAGTTGACACACAAACTGATGGCTGCCAGAGGAAAGGGGGCCTAGGGGATGGACAAAATGGGTGAAGAGACATGGGAAATACCCACTTCTAGTTATGAAATGAATAAGCCACAGGAAAAAAAGGCACAGCATAGAGAATATACTCAATGACATTGTAATGGTGGTGTGTGGTAACAGATGGTAGTTACATTTGTGCTGAGCACAGTATAACACATAGACTTGCTAAATTACTTATGTTGTACACCTGCAGCTAATGCTTTTGGCACTTCTTTATTTTCTCGTCTTACAAGATACTTGGCTTATCTTGTATATTTTCTACCCCAGTCCTAGAAGCTCCTTTCTCCAAGGAGCTCTTGGTTCTTTTTATTGGAGAAAGTTATTAGGAACCAAGATCTAAGTGCTAAGTGTGCTTGCTGTAGTACACTTTTATTAGTTGCAATTTTACATCTGTTTGATTATTTAATGAATGTCTTTCTCATCCACAAGGTGTTCCAGTACGGTAGGGACCGAGTATGCTTTTGCTTTGTTATGTTCCCAGTGCCAAGCACAGTCTCTGTTACATAATATGCATTTAATAAATACTTTCTAGATGAAAGAGGGTTTATATTTCATGAAAATGTCATCCTTATGTTCATCCAGGACAGAAATATCAGAGTAATCTAAGTCTCCATCATCTTTTTCAGTCTTCACATCCAATCATTAAGTCCTGATAATTTCTAGAATGCATTTCCTAATTTCCACTTTACCACTGCATTGATTCAAGTGCATATTTCCTATCTATGGACAACCACAATAGCATCTCAAGTGGTATCCATACTTCCAGTTCAATCTACACTTCATATTGGTAGAAATTGACAAGCTATTTATAGAATTTATATGGGAATGCAAAGGACCTGGAAAACCTGAAGCAATATTGAAAAATATAAGCAAAGTTGGAGGATTAACCTTTACCTGACTTCAAGCTTTTCTCTAAAGCTATATTAATCAAGATAGTGTGTTACTGGCATAAGTACTGACTAATATATCACTGTGACAGAATAAATATCTCAGAATAGATCCACACTTATACAGTCATTTTATTTTTGACAAAGGTGCCAAAGCAACATAATGAAAAAGGAAAAATATTTTCAACAAATGGCATTTAAAAAACTGTCCATTTATACGAATAAATGAACTTTGAACCTAGCCTCACACCATACACAAAAATTAATTTGTCATGGATCAGGGACCTACACATACAATGAAATGCCATAAACCTTTTAAGGAAAATTATAGAAGAATATTTTTGCCACTTGGAAGTAGTCAGTTTCTTAGCCAGGATACAGAAAACAGAAGCAATGAGAGAAATTGATAAATTAGACTTCATAAAAATTTTAAAACTTCTGCTTATCAAATGACACTGCTAACAAAATTAATGGGCAAAATATATACTGGAGGAAATTATTTTTAAAAACTTATATTTGATAAAGGACTGGCATTCAGGATATGTAAAGAACTTCTACAACTCAATAATAAAAAGACAGACAACTGAAAATGGGCAAAAATATTTGAACAAACACTTTACAAAAGATATACAAATGGCCAATAAACACATGAAAAATTGCTTACATCATTAGTCATCTTGGAAATGAAAAGCACAATGAGACACCACTACACACTCACCAGAGTAGTTAAAAATGAAAAGACTGACAATACTAGATATTGATGAGGATGTGGAGAAAGGAACTGTCACACACTGTTGGTAAGAATATAAAATTATATAATCACTTTGGGAAAGGGTCTGGTAGTTTCTTATAAAACTCAGCATCCACTTACCCTGTGACCTAAACATTCAACTCCTAGGTATTTACCCAAAAGTCCTGAAAATACGTGCCTATAAAAAGAATCATACAAGAATGTTCATAACAGTTTTATAAATAATAGCTTAAAACATGGAAACAACCCAGATGTCCATCAACAGGACAATAATAAACTGAATAGACTTATATGCACAAACTGAATACACAAAAGGGATAAAGAAACTGTGGCATATTCATCCAATAGAGCACTGCTTAGCAATAAAAAAGAATTACTGATGCATGCAATAGCCTGGATGAATCCCAAAAGCATCATGCTGAGTGAAATAATCTAGACACAAAAGAGTACATTGTTGTTCAGATTCAAATTTGTGCTTTCTCCAGATGACACTGTAAAAGAGACTAATATTAGATTATGTCTTGCTCTTTTCTTTTTCCTTTCCTTTCCTTTCCTTTCCTTTCCTTTCCTTTCCTTTCCTTTCCTTTCCTTTCCTTTCCTTTCCTTTCCTTTCCTTCCCTTCCCTTCCCTTCCCTTCCCTTTCCTTTTTTGTCTTCTACATGACAAGATCTAAGTTAGTTTTCCTCCCCCCCCGAATACTTATCTATTTATCTCAACATAAGATTTTATTTATTTGAGAGAGAGAGAGAGAGAGAGCGCATGAGCAGGGGGAGAGGCAGAGGGAGAAGCAGACTCCCTGCTGAGCAGGGAGCCAAATGTGGGGCTTGATCCCAGGACTCCGGGATCATAACTGAGCCGAAGGCAGACACTTAACGACTGAGCCACCCAGGCTCAGTTGAGATCCCCTCCCTGTTGAGATAGGATATCTCAACATATTTCTGTACTGATTTGAGATGTCTCCTTTATTATATACTAAATATTCATATACTTGAGTCTGTTTTTAGATCTATTCTGTACACTATTCTTTTATGTCCATCTTATAATTATTGTGACTTCAAAATATATTTTAATATCTGTTAGAGCAAGTGTCCCCTTATTTGTTTTTAATATATATTTTTAGTTATATCAATTGTTTATATCCCACATCAGCTTTAGAATCATCCTGTCTAGGTTCCCAAAAATCCGGTTAAGATTATTTTATTTTATTTATTTATTTATTTATTTATTTATTTATTTATTT
>NC_138385.1:2647882-2674064 GCF_054177405.1 Leptonychotes weddellii | reverse complement strand
AAAAAAAAAAAAAAGTCAAAGGCTAGCTAAGTCTATAGGCATTAAAATTAACATAAGAGTACTAGAATTCAGAAATGACCAGGAGGTGGGGTGGGGGGAGCAATGGGAAGAGAAGCCACAAATGAGGAGAAAAGCATTTAAGGGAGGGTGAGGAGGATAAGAATCAGTAGGGTCTTCCCAGAGTGCTCATGGCCTCCCACTGTCTAGCAGAGGGCTGTCTGGCTGAGGCAGAGCTTGGTCTTCCTGGGACCCTGGGGAGACTTATATAGAGAGCTGCTTTTCTGAGCTGCAGAGGACATGACCAACCACTTCTTTTGGCTACAGTTAATTCTGCTTAGGACAGGAACAAGCCAAACTGAAGTTCCATGGAGTATGTCTCATCAAAGAAAATTTTTTCTAACTTACATTGCTCAGAACACAGTGGGAAGCCAGGTAAGGCCAGGGAAATTGGAAGGCACTGGTCACCAGTTCCTCCTCATTTCCTGCAGAACAAAGTTAAAACTCCTTAGGTACCTTGAGTCACTCCGTGAGCTGCTTCCACCCTACCTCTCTAGATTGATCTGTCACCTCTCCTCTCAGTCACAAACCCTTCTCTTCAGTCACATGGACTGACTTGCTGTTCCCTAAACTCATGCCTCTCCCTGCTATTGTGCCTTTGTTCAAGCTTTTTTTTAACCCTCTGACAACTACACCTACCCCTCACACATCACTCACCTATTCACCCTTCAAAGCCCAGTCCAAATTCCACTTTGTTCAAGAAGCCCATCTTGACACCTACACTCTCCAGTCTGCTTTTCCTCTGTTTGGTGGCAGAGTTAGGTGTGTACAAGTGACCTGGGGGTGCTGTTGGCAAAGCTGACTCAGCCCTGTCACCCCAACAGGGCTTGTCCAAATCCTGGTCTGGAGCAGGTTCCAAATACAAGTAAAGAGTCTTTTTTTTTCCCTTCTTCCAAACTCAATTTTGATTTATGGAGTTCATTAACTTAGTTATTTTCATCTCTTCTTATCCTTTGTGCCTTGTTCTCTAGGAGGCTGATCTTTTGGTTCCAAGGTAGAATTAAATAAATAACCTTTGTGGGGCACTTTGTAGTTTTCAAAGCACTTTCCCATCTGCTACCTAATTGATCCTCATGGTCACCTGTGAATTATCCCCAGTTTAGAGCTGAGGAAAGTGGCTCCTCTGTGTAGCAACTTGTCCAGGTCAGAGCAATTAAGTGGTCAATCAGGGACTAGAGCCCAGACTGTCTGCCTCTAAATCATGTTCTCCCCACTAACAGCAATTGCCACAACAGAAACAACAGCCATGAATATTTATTGACCACTCACTCAGTGCCAGGCACAATGCTATGGACCTCACATGGGGTGACATGTTTTATACGTGACAACAATCTTGTGAGGTAGGTGCTATTATTATTTCCAGTTTACAGAGGATTTGGAGGTTTAGAGAGCTTGGGCAACTGACTGAAGTGCACATGGCCAATAAGTGGTGGCATTGACACTTAAGTCCAGATCTGGCAGAATTCACAGAGCCTGGTTGCTTGGAACAGCAGTTTTCCAAGTTATGCTGTCCCTGTGTGCTGGGAAGGGCTGGTGCCTTAGCATTCCCAGCCATGTGCGTGCATCCATCCACTAGACTTGAAGAGCCAGCACTGCCATGTAAGTCAGAAACTTTGTGCACCAGTCCTGGCCCAGCTTTCTTTTCTGGGAAAATCACTGACTCTCCTGGACCTCAAGTTTTCATTGGTAAAAGGGGAATAATATCTCTATAGATCTGGGCATTGAAGAAGGGCTGGAGACTCTAGGGCAATTGGATTCTCCCTGACTCTTCACAAGGCTGCTGGTCACACCTTGTTTCTTGGTCAAATCCTATTTAACCTGAACTTCATTCTGTTTCCAGATTGGTTCTCCTGAGGCCTTTCCATAGGATTGTCTGACTCCCAATCGCACCCTTATATCCCTTGCCTGCAGGAAGCTTACCTCCTATTTTGAGTTGTGTGAGGCCATTCAACATGAATGAGCAAGAACTTGGACCTTATCCACAGAGCTGGGCTGGGGCCCTGCCTTTCTCACTAACCAGCCTTGGGATATTTGATCTGTATGAGCTTTGTTTCCTTCTATAGAATATGGACAATAATTGTATCTATGTCATGGGTTATTGTTAGAATGGCACCAAATAATGCCTGAGGAGCACTCATCCTGATGCCTGGCACTGTGTATATGCTTAAGAAGTGGTGGTTGCTGATGGTATCATTTCTTTTCTCAAGTCTAAAATTTTGGCACTATCTCTACCTCAATATTTCTCATTTTCTTTAGTCCTAAGGCCCACCTCTCTCTATTGGCACTCTCACTCCCCTTCTTATCCAGATTCCTGAGGTCCCATCTTTATGAATCATCACCATTCATGTTTCCTTCTCAGACTCTTTTGCCCTACTGGTTCTTGTCTTACAGCCTAGAAAATGCCCATCCTAGGTTAGGCATATACTAGTCTCCTGGTGTTACTTTGATTTTTCCTTTGTCTTCACTCCAAACATCTGGAGAGTAGAGATTGCCTTCAAGGCCATCCCATCCTTACCCTGACCTCTTCCTCATCTCCTAGTCATCTGTCTCTGTCTCCCAGTACTCTCCAGAACTTTATTCCACAATGGACATTCAAAACCTAACTGTCAAATGCAATGGCCCCTTCTTGGTTGCTGCTTCTTCAAGCCCTTCATAGAGACCTGCTGGCCCCATTCTGCTGAGATGAAACTCTGCTTCCCAGCTGCTTTCTCTCACATTGTAGGCTTAGTTTTCTTCTCTCTCACCAAACACACCTTGCACTTGGGTTTTCCAGAATGTTTCTGGAAACTACCATGAACAAAACACTGAGACAGGAACATCTGCCTCTTCCCAACCCTTTTGACTCTCCTAGTTCCTCTCCCTCCTTCCATCTCCTAACATAAACATTCCCTGCATTCCTGTTCCTGTCCTTGGCCTAGTTCTATATCTCAACATTTTCTCCCCTGGAGATCTCCCATAGTCCCACAGTTTCTGTGTTCATTTCTGTGTGGATAGCTCCCAGGTCCCTATCTTCAGTCCTGTTCCCATCTGAGCCAGATTCCCACCTCCAACTGTCTGTTGGATACTCCACCAGCTACAAAATCTTTGCACATCTGAAGCAATGCTAATCGTCTCCCTCATCAAACCTGCTCTGCCTGCTTAGCCTATTTCTGATCATGGCAACAACAACTCCTCATTACCAAGGCTTGAGACCTATGAGTCATCTAGGAGAGCTTTTTTTGTGTTTTCCGCTACCAGAAACCAAGTCCTAGGAAATCTACTCCTCCACTGGAACTTATCTTCACCTCTCTTCTCAAAGCCCACTAACCTTGCCTCATTCAAGCTCTTACTATTCTCACCTGTATGACAATGTGGCTCCTACCTGGTCTCATCAAAACTTCCTTCCTCCAAATCCTTCCCTTATCACAGCAGCCAGAGTGTTCTTCTTACAACCTAGACATAATTACTTTTTTTCCCTTGAGGTGTCTCCTCTTCTTTAAGAGAAGACACCTTCTCTTAAATTGAAGGGAAATTAAATTTTATATTTTTGTTTAAGTTAGCATTTATACAAGGATATCATTGAAAATTGTTCACCTCTCTGTATCTCTCTGTATCTCTCTGTCTCTATACTCACCCTCGTTTCTAAGCATGAACATAAAGGCAAGGTTAGAATGAGGCCCTAACAATTATTACTGTGTGGGACCCAAAGTTATTTTTTAATTTCCTTCTTTAACCTTTTCTGCATTGATTTAACTTCTAATTAGGAGAACACATAAATTTTACAAAAACAATAAAGTCATTCTTCATGGAAGAGGAAAAAAACCCTCTGGTGGCTCCTCATTGGCACTAAGACAAAGTCCAAACTCCTTAACCTGCGTTAAGAGGTCCTCCGTGATTGACCTCTGCTCACCTCTCTGTCCTCACTGAAGGCCACTCTCTCCTCCCTCCACTGTCCTGAGCTCCAGCCTCTGACACTCTTGAAGACTCACCATTCCTAAGACATACGTTGCTCTTCCTCTTCCCTCTGTTTTGCTATCTTTTGGAAGAATGCCTATCCTGCCAGGTGAAGCAGACAATGGGAAAAGTGAAATTTCTCTGTGGACTGATAGGTCTTTTTGCTCCTCAAGCATAACCCTGGCTCCAGAGTCAGTGATTGGCAGCCATGAAGTCAACCCTCCCCTTAAGTGCAGCCAGCCTTCTGAGGGAGGGGCAGGACTGGGAACACAGACCTGGCACAGTTGGACTGAGCTCTCACTGTGGGTAGGTGAAAGAAAGAGTGGCTAAGGAAAGAAGGAGTTGGGAGAACCAGGTGGCCAATGTGGGCTTTGCCACCCCTTGCTCCTCTGGTGTGTATGTGAGCTTGGTGACTCACCTTCTTCTCTAGACAAGTTACAAGAGACAGAAAGAGGATATGCCTTCAGGCACCAAAGCGGTCTCAACCATTCAGATCCCTGGTAGCCAAACAATCCCTACCTCAAATATGGGTCTGCTGTGGGGCCACAGAGTCCTGCAACCAAAGGGAATTGCCTCAGATAGCCTCCATCTTCCCTTTCTCAGTCCTCCTAACCCCCACTGGTCTTATGCTACTGAGAAGGTGGAGAGCAAGGTGTTCTACACAGGCCACCATCACCATCCCTCTTAAGCCCAGCTGTATCTCTATAGGGAGCTCTTTGAAGAGACTATTTACTCCTCAGGGACCTCAAACAGAATATGTCCAAGACAGAACCCAACCTGCCTTTCCTCTTCTGCCACCACTACCACAAGGTATTCTGCCTACTGTGTCCCAGGTAGCATTAATGGTGCTACCATCCACCTCGTCCCTGGCTCCACACATGCATCATGCTGTTTCACACCTCACTGTCTTCACATATGCCGTGCACTTGCTTGCAGTATCTGTACCCTCATCCCTTCAACTGGTCCCTATTAGGACTCAGCTCAGTGGTTAGCTCCTGTGAGAATTTTCACTTTAGCCTTCCCATCTTCTTGAGGCTAGATGTGGAGCCCCTCCTCTGTGCCCTGTAACAACTAGGCATACCCTATTGTCATTGTCACATTCTTGTCTGGTTTTACCACCAGACCTGGAGCTACTTGAGTGTAGACACCATGTATTATATAACTATGGGTCCCTACTACCAAGCACAGAGCTCTGTATACATTTGATGCTCAGTAAAAGCTAGTTAATATATTTTATGGGTTCATAAATCCTAATGTATTATATGGATTCATAAATCCTCAACTTTTTCCTGGCTCTTATGTCCCAAATTCAGTCAGTCACTATGTCCTGTCCCTTTATCTTCTTAATGATCTCTTGTCTACTTCTTTTCAACCTAGGACATTATTCATAGACCAGGCCACCACCATCTCAATACCCAACTACCCCAGCCTCCTGAGTGGTCGTCCAAACACAACACAGCTGCCAGATGGAGCCTTTCAAAGCATAAGTTTTCTTGTGTCACTATTCTGCTTAAAATAATCCAGAGGCTTGGCACCACCTACAGCACAAAGTCCAAGCCCTTGATGGCAGCTCATGTCAGAGACCCTGGAGAATTCAGCTCCTGCAGCCCTCCTCAGCCTTGTCTCCTATGTTCCTTTTTCAGAGTCCTGGAGTCCAAGTAAACAAAATAACTTGTTAGTACTTTCAGTCACTAATTTGTCTATCTCCATTCCTTTGCTCATGCTCTTAGCTCAACCTGGAACCCTCTCCTCAACATGGAATCCCCTCCCTTGTTTGTCTTCTTTCCAAAATTCACCTTGTTTCAAGACACCCCTTCACTGTTCTTCAGGAGGTTCTGAGAAACCTGGTCACCACCAGAAAAATGGTTCATGCCAAGGATATAAATCCCTCAGGCTATCTGAGAAAGGACAGGCACCATCTGGGTGGGACGTTGGCTGGGACATAAGACTGCTGAACTTCCCAGTCTCAGCAGAGACCTCTTTAGCCCAAAGAAGCTCATTCTCAGTTTGGGGGTTAAGAGGAGGCCCCTGATTCCTTCAGATGCCTTAAGGCTACCACTCTGCTCTTCAGCTGAGACTTTGCTATAGCTGCTGGCAAGGCTGTGGGTTGCTGTCTCCACATGTAGAAAGCCTTGAGGACACTTTTTTGGGTGACTAATACTCAGCACTGGGACTTTCCCAAAACACGGCCTTCCCATCGGCTAAGCCAAACTTGAGACCTGACTTAGGAGATGAGGCTGAGGAAGCCAAATGGAAATGAACTTGATTTTATGATATGCTTATGTGGGAGCTATGGTTTTTCCTGAGATCAAGAAAAACTTGGGCCCAGAGTTTTTCTTGCAGGCAGATGGATAACTTGGCTGAAGTGGCCATAAGACTTTTAACAAAATGGCTCTGTGGGGCACCTGGGTGGCTCAGTCGTTAAGCGTCTGCCTTCAGCTCAGGTCATGATCCCAGGGTCCTGGGATCGAGTCCCACGTCCGGCTCCCTGCTCAGCGGGAAGCCTGCTTCTCCCTCTCCCACTCCCCCTGCTTGTGTTCCTGCTCTCGCTATCTCTCTCTCTGTCAAATAAATAAATAAAATCTAAAAAACAAACAAACAAACAAACAAAAAACAAAATGGCTCTGTGCTAGGTCAGAAAGAATGACAAGGCAGAGACCAAATAATGTGGGAGTTGAAGGGGCTTCTTTGCCCAGAACAATGCCATGAAAAGTAGAATTTAGTCTAGGGCACATCTGTGGGCAGAATTCAGGGACTGCTAAGTTAGGGTTGAGATTTTCCTAGGAAAGCAGCTTTTTTCCCCCCTGAATTCAGGTACGTAGTCAACAAAAGCAATATTAACAGAGTGCCTATTTAGTGTCAGGTACTGGGGATACAGAAATGACACAGAAGTAACTCTCACCCTGTCTCTCCCTTCAAAGAACTTCTGGTCTAGGCTGGGATGGTATTGCATCTTCAGTGGACCTGTGTACCTGGAGCTGGCAGCAAGGGAGGAGTAGAAATTGGCAAGAGTCAATGAGGTTTCCAAGCTTGCCCCAAGCAGACATGGAGACCCCACCTCCCTTTCTTTGCCAACATGTATTGCTCCTTTGAATCTGCCCAGCTTGGGATGAGTTAGTGTCAGTAATGCTTTGCACTGTGGAGGGGTGAGGAGAGGTGGAGGATAGGGGCTCTCTGTTAGGTTGCTTCCAGTTTCCTCATACTTCAGAGATGTGGAGTTTTTGAAAAATAGCTCATGTGGAATTTCTTGGTCTATGCTCTTCTTTTTCTCATCTCCCCTGGAATGACTTAAACGTCAACCCTCAGCCCTGCCTTCTTGACTTGCTAGACGTATTTAGAGGGTCATTCTGAGTAGGAGGTAAAAAATGAAACACAGCTGATCCTAATTGCTTGCTTTGTCAGGACGAAAGTGCTTTATTGACCAGTATAGCTATGGTCTTACTCCTCAGCTTATCTCTGAGTCACTGTGGCTGTGTCAATAACAAAGCCACTGATGTATTTTCTTAATGTCTGAGATCCATTGACTGTTTGCTGACCTGATTACTTGACTCCCAGCTTGAATCTGTCTCAAAATCGTACCTTCAGTGAAACACATGGGTTCACTCTCTGTGGTTTTAATGCAATCACTTCAACTTTCTGTGCTTTAGCTTCCCTGTCAAGTCAATAGGTTTGTTGTAAGTGGGTGTGCTGATTTTTTGAGAATATCTAAAGTGTTTAGTGGAGGCTGAGGACAAATGTGCCAGAGTGAGCAAGCCTTGCTTGCCCCAAGATATTCCTGGAGGCCTGCTTTCTCTCTTAAATAAGTCTCTTAGGACCTCCAAAGATAGAAGAGTGGGTGCAAGCCATGTGCATATACATGTTCCATGTGTGAACATGAAGTTATCTCCCTTGAGTGCTCTCTCTATATCTCACCACCCAACCACCACAGGTACCTAGTTAACTCAAATCTCAGCTTCCCCTTCAGTTCTATGGGGAAGCCTCTCCTGACCTCCTGGGCTAGGTCAGGCCTTCCTGATGCTAACTCTCAGAGCAGCTTGCAATTTTCCTTTTTAACACATACCCAGTTGGCAATGATATATATTTTTTAAATTTTATTTTATTATGTTATGTTAATCACCATACATTACATCACTAGTTTTTGATGTAGTGTTCCATGATTCATTGTTTGCATATAACACCCAGTGCTCCATTCAATATGTGCCCTCCTTAATACGCATCACCAGGCTAACCCATCCCCCCACCCCCACTCCCCTCTAGAACCCTCAGTTTGTTTCTCAGAGTCCATAGTCTCTCATGGTTCATCTCCCCCTCTGATCTCCCCCCTTCATTTTTCCCTTCCTAATGTCTTCTTCTTCTTCTTTTTTTTAACATATAATGTATTATTTGTTTCAGAGGTACAGGTCTGTGATTCATCAGTCTTACACAGTTCACAGCGCTCACCATAGCACATACCCTCCCCAATGTCTATCACCCAGCCACCCCATCCCTCCCACCCCCTACCACTCCAGCAACCCTCAGTTTGTTCCTGAGATTAAGAATTCTTCATTTCAGTGAGATCATATGCTACGTCTTTCTCTGATTGACTTATTTTTTTTTTAAGATTTTATTTATTTATTTGACAGATAGTGAGAGCAGGAACACAAGCAAGGGGAGTGGGAGAGGGAGAAGCAGGCTTCCTGCCGAGCAGGGAGCCTGATGTGGGACTTGATCCCAGGACCCTGGGATCATGACCTGAGCCGAAGGCAGATGCTTAATGACTGAGCCACCCAGGTGCCCTCTCTGATTGACTTATTTCGCTTAGCATAATACCCTCTAGTTCCATCCACATCGTTGCAAATGGCAAGCTTTCACTCCTTTTGATGGCTGCATAATATTCCATTGTATATATATATACCACATCTTTATCCATTCATCTGTTGATGGACATCTTGGCTCTTTCCATAGTATGGCTATTGTGGACATTGCTGCTATAAACATCAGGGTGCATGTACCCCTTCAGATCACTACATTTGTATCTTTGGCGTAAATATCCAGTAGTTGGCAATGATATTTATTTCTGTGACTATTTGGTTAATGTTTGTTTCTCCCACTAACAGGTTCCACAAGGAGGAGGCCATAACTCTTTTACCCCCTGAACCCAGCACGGAGTCCAGTATATAGCATGATCCCATTTCTTCTACCTCTGCAGGTACTACTGAAGTATATACACCCCTTTCTTCTTCCCGCTTCCCTTCACTGACCAATGGTTTGAGTTCAGCCACTAGTCACCAGACTTTTCCTTTGCCCATTCTGCTCTCTCTCCATGGGAAACTGCAGCCCATTCAGATGCATAGATGCCAGAGTCATCTCCCCAAAACATCTGGCTTTAATAATCCTCAGGGGGTCCTAGATCAGCTAGACAGATATATCCCTTCTGCTGTTGCTTCCCCCCTCACCTCTTTAGCCTTAACTCCCCTATTCTCCACTCCAATTTTTCTATTTTAGTCAAGCCAATATTTTTAGGTACTGTAATTCTTGCGATAATTCTACATTTTATTGGCAATCTAGGTCCACTATCCCTTTCTTATCTGGTATAAAATTAATTTCCTTCCAAGAGTTTTCTCTGATTAAACCCACTTACCTCAGACATTTCCTGGCTCAGTTCATCAAACACAGTGCTCCCTACCAGGTTCAGTGTAGTCATAACTAGGTGTCTATCATCATTTAGATTTTATTTAACGGTATTACTGAGCACTTACAGAGTGTCAGACACTGTGCCAAGCCCTGGGGATATGACTGTGGCCATGACTGATGTAGTTCTTTCTCCATAAACTGGACAGTCCAGTAGGAGATTCAGACATGGAACAAGGAACTACAGATGATGAATATTTCAAAAGGGCAAGTACAGGGAGCTTGGATAGCTGACTCAGCTTGGGGCCAGGCAAGGCCTCCCTGAGAAAGAGCCATCTTAGCTGGGACCTAAAGATAAGTAGGGGCTAAGCTGGTCCAGGGGTAGGAGAGGGTCAGGAAGGAGTAGGATAGTGAAGGGGTTCTAGGACTAGCTGGTGAGAAAACCCTGCATGAAACAGAAGCAAAGAATAGTGGAAAAGCGAAACAAGGGCCAGAGTATCAGGATCTTTAGGCCATGGGAAGAAGTTTGAATTTTATTCCAAGGAAAAGTAAAACGATGAGATAAAGTTTTCAGTTTTAAAAAAAAGCACTCTGATTGCTATAAAGCAAATGGATTTCAGATGGGCAAGAATGGAAGCAGATATATTAGTGAGGAGTCTGTGTTGGTTACTGATTTATTACCCCTCAGCTCCAAATTTACCCTTTTTGCCTGTTGTATGAAATTGGATCTGGTCCCTTCAAATATTTTTTCCTTGCCAGTTGTTACAGGAACTTTGTCAGTAGAGGACACTAGGGAGATATTACAGGAGGAAAAGAGTATTTCTTCCTGGTTCTGGTGTGTTTCATCAGCAGGCTCTTAGAGCCTATATGGATGGCTTCTTCAGGTCTCACCTCTGTAGCACAGGTGACTTCCCCAGTGTCTGGCCCCTGCAGTACTTAGAGCTTTTCCAGAACTCAGATCCTGAAGTACACAGTGGTCAGCAGCACCCAATAGCCAGCAGTTTCTTCTGGCACCCACCTTGGGCAGTTTTGGTGGGACACCTACCAGTGAACAGCATTGCTAGAGGACACATTTCTAACAAGTTCCTAAGGGTGAATTTTTAGTACATCTGTCAGTGCAGCACCACAGTGACTTCTCTGCCACTCGTGAGCCATGATGGTGCCCTCTCCAACAGGGTATGCATCCCCAAGGTCAATAAATGGCTGGGGTATTTGAAGGAGCTTTCCATTGGGTGCTCCATATCACTCATAAGGGTAGTGCCTGCTCCTTATATCTGCTATTCTTATGTTCTTTAGAGTTCTCTACCTGTTACTTGCTAATCCCTAATTAATTCAACCCCCAGTCATAGTTAATAATTATTCTTTAAATAGTTTTATTGAGGTATAGTTTATAAACCACAAAATCTATTGGCTTTAAGTGTACAGTTCAGTGGTTTTTAATAAGTTTACAAAGTTGTAAAACCACCATCATGGTATAAAAAATATTGTGCCCATTCACAATCACTCTCTGTCTGCATTCCCAGCCCTACTTTCTGTCTCTGTAGATTAGCATTCTCTGGAATTTCCAGAATGTGGATCCTTCTGTGTCTGACTTCTTTTACTGAGATTTTGCCCCCCTTAAATTGTGGTTAAGAATACACAGCATAAAATTTACTGTCTTAACCACTTTGAGTGTACTGTTTAATACTTTTAAGTATTATCACATTTTTCCGAAACAGATCTGTAGAACTTTTTTTCATTTTGAAAAACTACTAACAATTCTTTATACTAAACTTTCCCTGTTGAAATCATTGTGTAGTTTCCTTGTCATGATTGGACCCAGACTGATACAGAAGTGAATACAGTGTCCCAGAAAAGAAATACTGGGGCTTAGATTAGGAGTAGCAGTAGAGTTAGAAAGAAGAGGGCATGATATTTTTTATGCAGGCGTCAATAAGTCTGGCTGATGGATTGAGGGGTAAAATAAAAAAAAAAAAAGAATCAAGGATGACTCCTGGTATTCTTGCTTGGGCACTGGATGACAGTAATACCCTTCATTGAGGGGAAAGCACTTACTTGGAAATAGAGTACTTGAATGAAAGGATGCATCCTCTCAAATTTGTCTTTGTTTTTGGTATGTACTTGGCATAGTTTGCAACAATGGCTTTCAACACTGGCTGTGCATTAGAATCACTTGGGAGCTTTTAACATCTATAGATGTCCTGGCTCCATCCCAGAGTAATTGAATTAAAATATCTGGAGATGGAGTCTAGGCACTGATAATTTTGAGGAGCTCTCCATGTGATTGTAATATGTATCCAGGTTTAAGATCCATCAAAAAATATTCAATTAGGACTTGTCATCAAAATAAAGGGATTTAGGAGAAGACCCCACGGCTGGCCTGGATATTAGAAAAGGTAGGTTAGTTAGGACAACATCAAATGCCATCAAATGAAAGGATAAATATGGTGAGAAGTGTGGATGGGTGTTAGTTGGTAGAGTCATTACTCATACGACCTATGTGCCTGCCCATGTCAGGTGCTATATATCTGTTATCTATTGTATTTGTCAGGATTTTTCAGAGAAACAGATCCAACAATTTGTTTATTTGTTTGTTTATATATACTATTAGCTCTGTATCTCAGACAAACCCTGACTGCAATATGTATATATTTGAAGAGATTGGCTCATGTGATTGTGAGGGCTGGCAAGTCCAATTTCCTCAGGGCAGGCCAGTCAGCCTGGAAACTCAGGCAGGTTTTCTATGTTGCACTCATGAAAGCATAATTCTTTTTCTTTGCTCAGTCTTCGTTCTTAGGGCCTTCGACTGATTGGGTGAGGCCCACCCACGCCACAAAGGGTGATCTGCTTTACTCAAAGTATACTGATTGTAAATATTTATCACATCTAAAAAGTACCTCCTCAGCAACATTTTGACTGGTGTTTGACCAAACAGCTGGGCACCGTAGCTTGGCCAAGTTGACACATAAAGTTAACTATTACATCTACTTTAATTTTCACTACTCTGAGCGAGGTTGTACCTACAGTGCAGATGAGAAAATTGAGGCAGAGCAAAACTAATTAATTTGCCCCAATTCATTCAGGTAGAGAATGGCTGTGCAAGGATTAAAACCCAGGTCTTTGGGACTCCACAGTCTCTCTTGAAACCAGAGGGACCAAAAGTTTATTTCTCTGGTAGTCTCTGAGCTTTAGGTTGTATTGAGCTGAGGAAAGGGAAGCCCTAGCGGTAGTCTCCTTTCCCAATCAGAGGGACAGTAGTCTCTCTTTTCTCTCTTCCTGTCATATCTGCTCCTTCCCCATGGTTCTCTGGAGTCAGCCACCTTTTGCTCTTTGTGAGAGCACAGTTTTTTCCTATGAACTTGCTAAGGAGATGACCTTCCCTCTTGACCTAAGGGCTAACCTCACCTGCCTCTCCTACTCCCTTTCCTGGTTAGAAGTCAGGCTTTTGCTAACACCTTGAGGAGAGAACTTCAGTTTGTAGCTCTGGGTTTTGGTCTGAGGAGCAGAAAATCAGGAATCATCCCATATTTAATCTTTCTCCTCTGCCACACTGGTGTCTGGTTGGCATGATTTGATGTTTCTCTTTTCCTTTGAAAAAGGTTTTTACCCCTCCTTCTTCAGGGAAGCCTGGGATCTAAAGTTCTGTCTTTAGAATGACTCTAGATTGTTGTTCTAAGCACCAACTTGCTAGTGCAAATGATAAACGTTATAAGGGATTATTGCAAAAAGAAAACAAATCTCCATTTGCAATCCAATGGGACACATTTCTATAACTCTTGTCTCAGCTGTTTGCTCAGGTATGTGTGTGAATGATAATTTCTTTAGCAGGAGAACTAATTCCCCTACAGCAGCCTCTGAGAGAAGCTGGGGAAAGGTTAAGGAAGCTGTTAGCCTGATATCCTTAGCAAGGAAGAGAATGGAGGAACATGTTGTTAGAACTGAGTTGTTAATTTGGTTACTTTTCAGAGAGACTGGGGACTTCTTAATTCTTATTCTAGCTGTCCCCAGGGTTTAATTCTACTGACTAGGCTCACCAGGGCCCACAGGAGCTGTAGGCATCAAGGTATCCCAGCTCTATCAGAAATTTCATTCAGTTTAACAAATAGTTCTTGGGTATCCCCCTAAGAAGTTCACACGGAAATGATAGATGTATGCACAGGAGCACAGAGGAGAGGCATAGATACAGAAAGGGGCAAAAAGAGATGAGGAAGGATGCCTGGATGGTATGTTGCTTGAATTAAATCTTGAAGCAGGGACCAGTGAAGATCACAGAAAAGGATATTCCAAGAAGAAGGATCAGTTCAGTGGTGTGCTGCTAAATGTTAAAAAATGAGTTTTCTGGAAAGAGAAATCTCTGATTTTAGTTTTTTTCAATTTCTGTGCTGTAAGTAATTCCATCATGGCCCATTTCAAGCTACCAGCTTGACATCACTGAAAACACAGTTGAGCAGAGATGCATACAATGTGCTGTCAAAACCAATGAACTCGCTCCAGCACACCATTGGATCAACCCCTACAAAAGCTTAAAGTAGCCCCTCTGGGCCATTTGGTGGTCTTAGGGGCTAATGAAGTGGCTCCTGGGCTAATGGTAGATAATGTTGAAATTGTCACCAGGACTAGGTCATAAAGGGCATGTGGGTTATGCAGCAAGCTGTGGAAAATCATTAAAGGGTTTTAAGCAGAAGAGTGATTCAATCAAAATAATATTTTAGAAATATCTAGATGGTGGCTGGTGTTCATAATTAACATTTTTGATTACCTGCTCTGTATCAGTGAAATGTTTTCAAAAACATCCGCCCAAAATATATAAACATATACAACTAAACTGAATACACTGTGTACATGAACACACTTAAATATAAAGGGAAATAATGAGATAATACTTAAACAAAGCTGAATACAGGTTCAAATCTTTTCATCCTGAATCCTAGATGGGTCATCCTGCAGTGTGGTCCTGGAGTCCCTGATAGATTCAGGCCCTGCAGGAACTGCCAGCAACATGGGCGTCATTTTAATGGAACCTGACAAAGTGTAGACTCTTCCCACAAGGCCCTGCTTCTTCTGGGGGCTTTAGGCCATAGGTTCACAGTCCTAAGTGTTCCCCACTCCCTTACCATGCATTTCCCCTGACCACCACTGTTAGGCCAGGAAAGTTTCAGCACAACTTGTGTAGAGGATTAAATTGAGGTTGGAGATTAAGCAACTCAGTTTGTAGTGCAGGTGTGAGATGACAGAGGTCTGGACTGTGGGGTAGCAGTGGGAATGGAGAGAAGTAAGAGAGATTTGAGAATTTTTTTTTTTAAATAGGCTCCACACCCAGCATGGAGCCCAATGTGGAAATTGAACCCACCCCCCTGAGATCAAGACCTTAGCTGAGATCAAGAGTTAGATGCTTAACTGACTGAGCCACCCAGGTGCTCCTAGACATTTAAGAAATTTTAATGAGACAGGATCCACAGGATTCAGTGATGGATTGAATGTGGGGATGTGGAAGAGGGAGACAAGGGTGAGTGCCTTTGGCCATCCCCATGGGTGAGGTGCCACTGAGATGGGGAATACCAAAGGACAACCAGAATCTTATTTTGGTGGGAGACAATAGGGAGAAAGAAAAATCATGATAATAATTGTAAGTTAGATATTTAGTAAGTAACTCCTGTGTGCACAACACTGAACAAGGCACTGTGGAGGATGCAAGGAGTCATCAGGTACTTGCCCTGTGCAGGAATAACAGCAGTGTTTGAAATTTGTTCCTTTGCCTCTGGTCCAGAGGCCTGGCCTGCTCTGTCCTTTCCTTGCAGCCCACAGAACACACAGTCTGCCCCTGGATGAGGAACTGAGAGGGGAGAGCTAGAGTAGATTGTGTTCCACAGTGTCTGTCCTCATTGTCGTCTTCATGGACACTGAGGAAGGTCTTTCTATGACAGTTCTGGTCCAGGCAGCTGTAGTCGACTGAAGACTTCAGACTGGACTTGGTTCTCTTTGACTATTATTTATTATAACAGCAATATTATAACACTATTAAAGAACATTATAGGAAATTTGCAAATAAAAACATAGCCCATAATTCCCACATGGTAGTTCATAAGAGCTTATTTTCTATTCCACATTGCCTCCCAGGCCTTGACCACATGTGTATATTTTTTTTACATTGCTGTAATTACAGTCATATATGCAGCCTTTTCCATTTACCATTAAAGTGTAAGCACTTTCCATGTTGCAACATTGTCTTCATAATGATATTTTTTAATGGCTGCATAATACTCTTTGGAGATGATGTACAATAATTTTCTTAACCATGCTAATATTGTCTAACATCTAGATTGTGTCTAATTCCTTGCATGAGGCATGAATTACTTGTGCCTAGGTTCTACTTTTCACTAACCTTGACTTGCTTGTAAAGGGCTGCCTTGGAAAACATTATGCAAACATAGTTTCCAGCTGAGGTGTGACTAGAACACTCTACTAGATCCAAATGCTGCTTGGACTTCCATTTTCTGGTGGTGGAGAAAATAGCTTGTTCTTTACATTTAGCAGTTAATGGAGAGATACCCAAGGCAGGAGTCAGAATCAAGTGAGGTAAGGCAAGGACTGAGACCAAGAATAGAAGGTGAAACAGCAATGTGTGTGTGTGTGTATTTGTGTGCATACACATGTGTATGTTATGGGGTTGGAGATCAGGAATCAGGCTAGAATGAGGTTGTATCCCAGGAGGGCACGTGACATTAGATAAAGCTAGGGGCTGGGAGTGGGTTTATTTGATGTTTGGACATTGTGACATTCTTTAAAAAACACCCTTAACATGTCAGCTGTTTTAATACCATATAAGTATGCATGGCAACGTCATATCTTTCCAGAAGCACTTCCGTCTCACTCCCCATGTAATCCCACACCTTTCCTTAGTCAAAGCCTTCTGTGAAACTCTCTCATTGCAGACCCTGCCTTAGAAGCTGCAAAACTACACCAGTCAAAGGCCTTGTATGTCCTAGATAGGTTCCCAACTCTGGTTCCTATACACAGTCTAGGGTAGGCCATGACTACCCAAGTGGAAGACTCAGGGGACTGGGCAGCCTCTGCTTTTCTCCCACCCTTCTGGGAAGATCTGAGCTGCCCTGATTGGTCGAACCTCCTGGTCCTAAAGGCTCTGCCAATGGGAAGGGGTATTACAGTTAGTTATTGAGAGACTGCTTTGGCCACAGGGAGATGGCCCACACTTGATATGTCTCAGCCACTTCAGGTGGCACAATTTCATTTTTTACATTAGGGTCAGTTTAAGTTTTAAATAAATTACAGGCATCAGGATAAATCTGTTGCTTCTGTTCCCTTTGATATGAATGAATCCCAGCTTATTAGGCAGATAGGATCTTTTCTCTTCGGGCCTGAGACATCATCTGGACAAATTACTTTCCATAAAAAAAGGAGAGCAGGTGACACTGCAGTCAGTTCTGGTTCAGAGAATGAAGGGTCTAGGACAGAAGCAGCCTCTGTCTACATTCTTGGGGGCCACTTTGTCTCCAAGGAACAGGAGATATGATGGTTAATCCTTGACAGTCTCTGTCCCTACAGAGAGCCAGAATGGCCATGGTGACCATATAAGAGAATTGGGTTTGACTTTATATATACCTAGATTACATCCCAGCTCTGTAATAATAAAAATAAAAATAAATAGTAAATTTATTGAGCAGCTACTATATGTCAGGCAATATACTGAGTGCTGGTGATAAAACAATCAACAAAACAGACAAAAATCCCTATTGTTATGGAGATAGACAATAAAGAAATAAATAAAATATATAGGATATTGCATAGTGATAACTTGCAATAAGGAAAAAAATAAAGCAGGAGGTACAGTTAAGGGGGCAATGAAATTTTAGATAGAGTGGTCCAAGAAGGCCCCACTGAACAAAGACCTGAAGAAAGTGAGGGAGAGAACTGAATTAGTCAACATTCTCCAGAGAAGCAGAATCAATGGGAGATGTTTATTTATTTGTTTATTAATTATGAGGACTTGGCTCACATGCTAATGGAGGATAAATCCCATAATCTGTCATCGGCTAGCTGGAGATGCAGGAAAGCCAGTAGTGTAGTTCCAAAGGCCTGAGAACCACAGGGCCAATGGTGTAAGTCCCAATCTGAGAGCAGAAGTCCAATATATTCCAGCTCAGTAGTCAGGCAGAGAGAGCAAACTTCTCCGTCCTCTACCTTTTTGTTCTATTTAGATCCTCAGTGGATTGCTTGATGCCCACACATTGGGAAGAGTGAGCTTCTTTACTCAGTCCAGCCATTCAAATGCTAATCACTTCTGAAAACACCCTCACAGACACACCCAGAAATAATGTTTAAGCAGATATCTGGGCACCCTGTGGCCCAGTCAATTTGACACATAAAATTAACAATAACAGGAACCATGTGGCAAAGAGCCTTACAAAACAAGGGAACATCATGGGGCAGATTATGACTCTGCAAATAATTAATAAATATATCACGATTCATTAGGTTCCCTAGTGTCTCTACTCCTTTAGTTCAGATGCACATGAGGAGAAGCAGCCTTGATGATCATGTTTCACCGAGGCCTTGCAACCCACAGATGAAAAATCCACAGTTACCAAAAGTAAATTGTATTAAATAGCAGGGACTTTTCCCATGCTAGCTCTCTGACTTTGAGCCACCTATTTTCTCTCTTTGGGCCTCATTGTTTCATTTGGGAAATGGGGACATGATTGCTTCTACTGTTGGGGGTTGCTGTGATGCTCCAGTGAAAAATGACTATGGAAGTGCTTTGTACCTAGCTTCCTGAAAATAGCAGGGATTGTTCCTACCAGCCTGGGCCTGATAAATGTCCTGCTTGCCAGTGGATCAAGTTAGTCATTAGCCTGTCCCCAGCACCACAGAAACCAGAAGGCCACACTGAGACCTCAGCTAGTGAGAGAAGTTTTATGAGAGAAGTTCAGCTCAGGGCTGGAGAGGGGAAGAGAGGCTTTTTGGTTTCATGCATGCAGAGAGCTGAGATACAGGCTTGACACTTTTGGGGGACTGGTTAGATGTCCTGTATTCATTTTCTATGGCTATGTAACAAATTACCACAAACTTAGCAGCTGAAAATAATACCCATTTATTCTCTGATAGTTTCCCTGGGTCAGGAAAGCTTAACTGAGTGCTCTTCTTGGGGCCTCACAAATCAAGGTGTGGGCCACACCAGGCTCTAACCTGGGACTTCAGGGAAGGATCTGCTACCAAGCTCATTCAGGTTGCTAGCACACTGCAATTTCACGATGGATGTCCTAGTTTCTTTGCTGGGTGTCAGTCAAGGGCTGTTCTCATCTCTTAGAGTTCATTCTTTGGTCCTTGCTTATGAGCCCCTCAATCTTCAAAGCTAGCAAGAGTGCACTGAATCTTCCTTGTGCTTTGAATCTCTTTCACTTCTCCTTCTGCCACCAGCCAGAGAAAACTCTGCTTTCCAAGGGCTCCTGTGATTAAATCAGATCAGTCTGGGTGATCTCCGTATCTTAAAGTCAACTGATTTGGAACTTTGTATCTGCAAAATCCCTTTACAGCAGTACATAGATTAGTGTTTACTTCAATAACCTGGGAACAGATGTCTTAGGGAAACATATTTAGAATTCTATCTGCCACATGTCCTCCCTGAGTTATTAGAATCATGTCAACAATTTTCCTTTGGGGTCAATTTCAAGCCCCATAAAATGAAACAAAGATTGTAAGCACAGAAATCAAACAATACTTTCATCCTCCTATTGTCTGTGTGTTTTTCTCTAGTGGTCTGGCTAAGCTTGTGCCTTGAGCACAGGTGCCACGTATATCCAGAAGGAATTGCTGTTCTAGCTGTCAATCATCATCAAAAGGGAAGAGTATTTCTCAGGCATAAAACTGAAAGTCCAAGGCAGCCCCTTGAAACGTGGTGAGAGATGTTTCTTAGGGCAGTTGGAAAGGATCAACAGCCATTTGGGTCACAGTCTTTCTGGCAGAATGACAGTAAGAGACTAGTATGGGGGAAGAGATTTCTCAAGGCTCAAGAGTTGGGCAATGTTGGTCTATCCGCCATTCTCCACATAGATATTCTCCCTTCATGTCCCTCTAGAAGGTGATGTTTAATCCTCCTAAGCTGAAGTGATTCCAAACAATGATGCAAGCCACAAGCCAACAACCCAACATAGACAGGACTTGGTATTAGAGGAAACCATAAGCTTTCCATCTGGGTATCTATAGACACCTGGGTCAATTGGGGATGGACCATTGTCTTTTTGGGTCTTTCCACTGGACTTCAGATCAGTGACTCAACTCACTATTTCTTCTGATGAGAAGACTGCATTTCCATCCAGGCAGTGAATGATGTAAGAAGCTTGGATCCTGAGCAAAGAAAGATATAGCTAAGCCAAGGGTCTGGGGCAGCCTGGAGGGCAGGGTGGGACCTATCAGACAATAGCACTAGAGAGCCCCAGCCATCTGCCACTAACAATCCCCAAATGATCAGAGGAAAGAGGGAGCAAAGAAACTTCAGGATTGAACACAAATGACTTTTCCTAAATGCAATTAGAGCAGCAGTCCATGTAATTCAGAGAGAAAGATTTCAAAACTTTCACCTCAGGTCTAGGGTGGGAGGGCAGGAAAGCTGACTCTGTCCTCATTAAATAAGCAAACCTGGCTCAGTTCTAACTGTAGCTCTCTTTTCACAGCTATGATTATGCTGAGAGACAAGTCACATACTTTTTCTTCCAGTACATCAGACAAGCAAAAACCAGTGAATCCCGCACAGAAGGTGGTGCAGAGTTAATGTGAATGAATGAATGAAAAAACAGGAGATAGTTAAGTAAGAGAACCTTAAGAGAGAGAGGATGATGTTGGTACTTACTCATAATGTGACAAGGTGACATTTCACCTCATTGGGAAACTAGCTCCTAAAGCTTTTCTGCCTAAATGTGGTTGAGGGGTCAGGAAGAATTTTTTCAAAGGACTTCTTACTAAGTTTGATCACCCAGGGTATAAAAAGGCAGGCAAGAATTTATCTGAGCCGCTGTTATTCTCGCCTCTCCTGTAAAACTAGTTCTTGGTTCTTCAGGAGTGATGTTAGGAGAAAGATGGTGGTGAGACAAAAGGCTGGAAGCCAGAGAAAGTAGGTAAATGTGTTGATTCTTAAAATGTAAAAATAGGCTCAGGAACATGGAATAGACCAATGATCATATAAGATTGTAGTTTTTTTAAAAGATTTTATTTATTCATTTGAGACAGATACAGTGAGAGCATGAGCCGGGGAGAGGGAAAAACAGACTCCTCACTGAGCTGGGAGCCAGACGTGGGGTTCAATCCCAGGACCCAGAGATCATGACCTGAGCCAAAGGCAGATGGGTGGCCCAAATGTTATACTTAAAAGAGGAGAAACTTGGGGTGCCTGGGTGGCTCAGTCATTAAGTGTCTGCCTTCAGCTCAGGTCATGATCCCAGCATCCTGGGATTGAGCCCTGCATCGGGCTCCCTGCTCAGTGGGAAGCCTGCTTCTCCCTCTCCCACTCCCCCTGCTTGTGTTCCCCCTCTCGCTGTGTCACTTTCTGTCAAATAAATAAATAAAATCTTTTTTTTAAAAAAAGAGGAGAAACTTTAGACGCAAGTTAGTATGGGAAGTCCTAGAAAGAAGAAATAAGAAGTATAAGGATTACCAAAACAGAAACAAAACGAGTGTATTTGCAAATAATGTGATCATTTACATAGATAGTCCAAGAGAATTAGACATATGTTAGAACTAATGAGAGTCCAGAATGTTTACTAGATGGAAGAGCATGTCTCTCATATCAATAATATCTTCTACATCAGCAGTAACCAGTTAGAAAATATAAAGGCACCAATATGGGACTGGATAAAGGAAGTATGAAAGATGCAAATGATGGAGATATATAGCAATTAAAGGGGAAGAACTACGAACATGGAAAATCTCAAAATAGTAATGTGGAGTGACAAAAATGAGAGGTGTCATTGGTCCACACTACTAGCTAGAACTTATTGTGGATATATTCTGCATGTTGTTCTAAGAGCTTCCCAGTTAATCCTCACTACAAACCATATCAGGTTGAAATTAAAAGGCTCCCTTCTTTATTAGTAAGAAAACAGAGGTGCTGAGAGGTTAGTAAGTCCTGAAGTTAGGGTCCAAATTCAGCATCCTGACTTCGGAGGCTGTGCTTTTACCATTGATATTACCCAGTACTGTTTGCATGGCAGGGACATTGAGTGGCCACAGAATGGAAGCATCCTCATGATTTATCCCTCATTTAACACTGCACCTTACAGTTTGTAAAGCAACTTCTTGTCCAAGATCTCATGTGGTCCTCATGACACATTTATAGATGAAAAAAGTAGAGCTCAGAGATTAAACAACTTGTAAGGAAATGAAGGGACCAGGACAAGAACTCTGATCTTTTGCCTCCTCCTTCAGTGCTTTTTCTACTATGCTAGAGCCAGGGGCACCATGGCAATGCTAGCAGTCATCTGCTGTAAAACACCTATTTTTTTGGTTTATTTTCGTTAGTTTTGTTTTGTTTTTTGTCTTTTTACATTTCCAAACTGCATGCACCAATACTTTGGTAAAATGCAATAAAACTGAATTACTAGAAGGGTGAAAATTAAGGCACAAATTATTTTTAAAATTATTTTATTGTTAAATTTAGTAGGCATTAACAAATTGCTATGAAAGTTTTGAAACACTTACTTTCAATTTCTGTACTTACCTCATTACAATCTAAAGAGCCAACTGCTAAGAAGCAAGGTTGCTGTTGGGATACAGAGTGGGGCTAGAAAAGAGGGCCCGTGCCCCAAGGCCCAGCAGGCCACTCAGTTCCTGTGTTGGGGTTAGGCATGCATCGTGGATGGTTTGGGAGAGTGGAAATCACCTGATGTGATTTAAAAAAGTAACACCAGGAAGGAAGGCAGTTGCTGGTTGATTACAGTTACAGGAGACATAGTTATCTATCAGGGTACAGTGCCAGAACTCTGACTCTGAGGGTTTTGACTATCCATAACCACCAGCCAGCCTGCCTGGGAGGATTTTTGGAGAAACAACTTGGAGAGAGCTCTTTGCCCAGAGCTTCCTCTTGCAGTGCAAATTTCTTTCATATGAACATCTGACTTCACTCTGGACTGTCTGTCAAGATCAGAATACTGGTGATGGATTTGGGGCAGGGCTTATTTCATGGGTGTGCAATCAATGTAGTCACATTGGGCCCCATGCTGGGTTAAATGCCCTACTGTCATTATCTTGAAATTCTTAATAATTTTGAAAAATGGGCCCCATGTTTTCATCTTACACTGGACCACACAAATTATGTAGCCGGTCCTGATAGGGAGTTTATATCCAACAGGGCAATCAACAGTGTGCCACAGTGGGAGGCACTGGGAGAGGGACAATCAGGCTAGATTTCCTCCCATGAAACAGAACAAAAATGCCAATTCCCCCATGGAGCAGTAGAGAAATTGGCAGTCACTGTGAATCACATATTGTAAGTAAGACATCAATTGTGTGTGTGTAGGGGGGAGGTGATAAAACTCTATTATCAATACTTAATGAGATGTTAAGATCTACTGTGTTTCCAAACTGAATTAAACATTGTGTCTTAGTTTCCTCTCGTGAGATTTCAGTAACTTCAGGAGGATTAATTAATATAGATAATTGCTTTGCATGCATTATCTCTTTTAATCCCCATGCCTCCTCAATTTAAATGTCGTTAGCCTCCTTTTGCAGACAAAGAAACTGAGGCACAGAACAGTTAAGTGATTTGCTTCAAAGCCTATTCTCTCACATGTGATACCATTCACTTCTTTGATTCTCTGGGCTCTGTGTGGAAGTAGTGGTGGGGCCAAAAGGGAAGGAATGCCTCCAAATATTGGCACCAGCTTCTGAGCAGTGAAATTGCCAGAGAGCCACCGTGGGGGTTGTAGTTTGTGAGGAATCCACACCTTTGGGATTGAGAAAATTTGTGGAGTGCTGGGGACCTGTGAGGGTGGGGTGACCTCCATGGGTCTGACACATACACATGTTCTCTCAGCATGGCCACCTGCCTCTTGCTGAGTAGACCTGCTAGAGTGCCCTCTTCTCTGTTTCTTCTTCTCTGAATCTACCCCGGCCATCCACTCCCTCTTCCTTGCCTTCTGGAGCCAATGAAGACCTTATTCTCCTTCTTGACAAGAGCTATGCTTTTGACCTGTGCTTCTGAGTCCTTCAGAGTCCCTCCAAATGAAGAGTTCCCAGGCAGCCCTAAGACAAAGGTGATTGGAAAATGGGTGGAAAGCAGCACAGGATAGAATATAGACCAAGAAGGAAGCAACAAGTGGTCCAGAGATGTACCCTGCTCTTCTCCAGAAATGGAAGCTGCACAAGTGTGCTGCTTCCATTTGGCCTGGGACTCTGTTACCTCCTCTCTAACCACCTAGAGAAACATTTAGAACTAATGCTAACGACTAAGTCTAGGACCTAAGAATGATTGTGCTCAAGTGTTCGTGGGTCTAGAGTAAATCAAGTAAATCTTCAAACTGATCTATCATGCCTTTGGTAATTTGTCCAAAATTCTCTTCTTTGCAATTGTACATTTGGCAAAGCATTTGCTTTTTATTGGCCTCTAATGTTGATACCCGTTTCCCCCACCTGGACTCTCTCCATCAGCTGTCCTTTATTTCCAGCATTTTCAATCTCTTCCTTTATCCTGCTCTTTCTCCTAAGCCTATAACCATTTTTATCTCTTTTAGTCTTAAAAAAGAAAATTCTTCCCACTCCTTGTGAAGCTTTCCGCTCTCCTCTTGACCAAAATTTTATAGAGTTGGTCTATATGTGCTACCTCCTCTTCTCTCTTACAACTTCTTAAGGCCATGGATCTGGTCCCATTACCTTTTCTCCAAGGTCACCCATGACTGCCTCATTGTCAACACACCAAGTTTCATCCTCCTGTACCTACCAGATGCCATTCAGCTTCATGTTCCATTTCCTCCGAAAACCCCTCTCCTTCTTTAGTTCCCATAATGCAGCAAGCTGTTCTCATGTCCTTCTAGGACTGCTCTTTGCTGATCTTCTGTTCACTTATAAAGTTCTTTCTCAGGCCTCTTCTCTTTTCTTTTACACTTTTTCTCTTAGAGACCACATTCATACCCCAGATTCAGCCATTATCTATGTGGTAAACTCAAGAATCTGTCTGTAGCCCAATCCTGCCTCCTAAACTCCAGACTCACATATGGAGACACTTGAGAAGCTCCACTTGCATATTCCACAAGCACCTCTAATCTTATCTGGGTCAGATTTAACTTGCCATATTCTTATTCCCTTTCTCAAAATCTCCCAAGTGTTATCTATTTCAGGAATAAGCATCATTATCCATCTCTGCACTCAAGCCAGAAATTTGGAATTTATTCTTGACTCTTCTCTCTTTATCATTTCTTAATCCTTCTCCTCTTCTCACTTTCCACACTTTCTGGATGAGTTTATCTATTCCTCTGGCTCCCCAAATCAATCTTCAGCTCAGATCTTTTTCCTAATCTCCAGACTCATGAGGTCAATGCCTAGTAGACAACTCCAGTTAGATAGCTTAACATGTCTAATGTTAACACTTAATTCATGTTCTTTTGCTACCCCAATCCCCAGCCCTGTCTTATTATTTCCTATCTTGATATATGACATCACTTATCCAATCAGATTTCCTGGTAGAAATTTTTTTTTTGTTTTATTTATTTATTCATGAAAGTCAGAGAGAGAGAGGCAGAGGCAGAGGCAGAGGGAAAAGCAGGCTCCCCGCCTAGCAGGGAGCCCGATGCAGGACTCGATCCCAGAACCCTGGGATCATGACCTGAGCCGAAGGCAGACGCTTAACCATCTGAGCCACTCAGGCACCCCCCTGGCAGAAATTTGGAAGACTCCTGCCCCACCAATATCTAATCTATTACCAATATTTGTCAATTCTACCTGCAAAATATACCTTATAGGCTCCTAGAAGTCCACTTATCACCCAGGGTTAAGGATTTCTGATCAAGACTAATCAGTATGACACAAATATTTATTTCTAATTCAGGCTTCCCTCCTGTTTTCTGGACCTATTGTCTAACTGCATAATGAACACTTCTTTCTGGCTGTTGCTCAGTTTCCTGAATATATCCACCACCAAAATCCACCTTCCCTCCTTTGTTCTCTCTTTATTCTTGGTTTTTGTAGGGGCACCACCATCTTCTTCTTGGTCTCCCCATTCTAAAAACCTCTAAAACATCTGTTTCACCCTCATCCTTTATATTCAGGTTTGTTGATTCATCCTCCTCCACAACACTCACATTCTTTTTTTTTTTTTGGTTTGTGTGGTTTGTGTGCGATGGAGATGTGCTTTGTATGGTGTATGTTTGGTGTTTGTGTAGTGCCTAGGCCTGGCACCTTTTCTCATGGACCCACCCATGGGGCTTTGGGAGCCCCACCGAAGGGCCAAGAAGGGAGGAGGCTGGGGATCGTGAGGCAGATGTCCCCTACTGTGGTCAGGCTTCTCCTGGCCTCCCATCTCTCGCCTTCTTAGAGTTTTATTCCTTTCCTTTCTTGAGATTTTTTCCCGTGTGTTTATTTT
>NC_138385.1:2630220-2647382 GCF_054177405.1 Leptonychotes weddellii | reverse complement strand
TAACAGTTGGCTTATGTAGATGGCTGCTCCCATGTTGGGGACATAGATATTTACAATTGCTAGATCTTCTTGTTAGATAGACCCTTTAAGAATGATATAGTGTCCTTCTGTGTCTCTAACTACAGACTTTAGTTTAAAATCTAATTTGTCTGATATAAGAATTGCTACTCCAGCTTTCTTTTGAGGTTCGCTGGCCCATGAAAGATGGATCTCCATCCCTTCACTTTCAGTCTGGATGTATCTTTAGGTTCAAAATGAGTCTCTTGTAGACAGCATATGGATCCTGGCTTTTTATCCAATCTACAACCTTGTGCCGTTTTATGGGAGCATTTAGGCCATTCACGTTGAGAGTGATTATTGAAAGATATGAATTAATTGTCATCATGTTGCCTGTGAAGACGTTGTTTTTATAGACTGTCCCTGTAAATTTCTGTTGTATATCACTCTTGGGGTCTTTCTCCTTTTATAGAACCCCCCTTCATATTTCTTGCAGGGCCAGCTTAGTGGTCACATATTCTTTCAGTTTCTGCTGGTCGTGGAAGCTCTGCATCTCTCCATCCATTCTAAATGAGAGCCTTGCCGGATAAAGTATTTTTGGCTGCATGTTCTTCTCATTTAGTATCCTGAATATGTCTTGCCAGGCCTTTCTGGCTTGCCAGGTCTCTGTGGATAGGTCTGACGTTATTCTGATGTTCCTCCCTCTGTACGTAAGGAATCTCTTCCCCCAACTGCTGTTAAGATGGTTTCCTTGGTTCTAAGATTTGCGAGTTTTACTAATACATGCCGGGGTGTTAGCCTGTTTTCCTTGATCTTAGGAGGGGTCCTCTATGCCTCTAAGACTGGAATGTTTGTTTCATTCCCATATAAGGGAAGTTCTCAGCTACGATTTGCTCAAATACATATTCTAGTCCTCTCTCTCTCTCCACTCCCTCTGGGATTCCAATTATTCTGACATTGGAACGCTTCATGGTGTCACTTATTTCTCTGATTCTATTTTCATGGATTCTGAGTTGTTTTTCCCTGGCCTCCTCTTTTCCCTTTTTATCTATTATATTGTCTTCCAGGTCACTTATTCGCTCTTCTGCCTCAGTTACCCTAGCTGTTAGATTATCTAGATTGGATTGGATCTCATTGATAGCATTTTTAAGTTCTACCAATTCACCTTTCATTTCTGCCCTTAGAGACTCTGTGTTGCCATTAATTGATTTCTCCATTGTAGCCATTGTCTTCACAATTGCTAGCCTGAATTCCATCTCCGACATCTTGGTTATATCTGCATCCATTTGTAAATCTGCAGTATAAGTCATAATCTCTGGGTCTTTTCTATTTTGCGGGTTCCTCCTCCTAGTCATTCTGTTGATGGGTGGTTGAAGGAATGTATAGAGTCCAAATTATTGACCAGGACCCATGCAAGATGTACCTGTTTTCTAGGGACCTTAGGGTTGCTGGTCTCTTGTTTTCCCAGCCTGTCTTTTGGGGGAGGGGCCTGCTGTGCTGTTATTCAGGCAACCCTGTTTGGGCGGAGTTGCCCTGCCCCCCTGTGGTGGGGGATGGGCAGAGTGGGAATCAGTTTTTGGGGCTTTTGTTCTCTGGCAGCTTTCCCTGGTGGCTTTCCATGACTCTTCTGTGAGTCAGAGCAGAAGAGACCATTTCCAACCCTTTGCCTCAGAGCAGAGAGATCACAATCTGTTTTTCAGTGAGCTCTCCAGGCCACACTGTCCCCATTTTTGTCCGTGCTGCTATAAGCTGCAGCGTCCTGGGTTGTGCGCCCCTCCACAGTGCCCCCAGTCCTGCGTCCAGGTTGGGGCACGTCTCTGTCCTTTGTGCTTCTAAAATCGCCAGCCACTCCCAGTTTGCATGCGTGACCCTGCAGCTCTGGGTTTCCGCCCCAGGGGCTGCCCTAAAGTCCTTTCCCTGCCGCTACTGGTCTGCGAGTCTGTGCCCTGTCCCCAGCGAGTGGGGCTGTCACTCACTGGTGGTGTAGGATCCCCATGGAAAGGCTCCCTCCCTCTGCCATTTATCTTCCGATATCTGCTCACGGAATCACGGTTCCCAGCTTGGTACCTCACAACCAACCACCTGCAATATTCTTTTTGTAGAGATCCAGATCTTCTTACATCTCAGGCTGATTTCGTGGGTGCTCAGAGTGGTCTGGTAGATATCCAGCTCGATTCCGGGGACCAGTTGAAATAGGGTCCCCTACTCCTCTGCCATCTTTCCTTCCTGTCTCCAGTTGCTTTCTTATACACTAACAGTGCAACTGTAGAAAGAGAAATTAGAGAAACGATTCCATTTACAATAGCACCAAAAACCATAAGATATCTCAGAATAAACCTAACCAAAGAGGTAAGGGATCTATACTCTAGGAACTACAGAACACTTATGAAAGAAATTGAAGAAGACACAAAAAGATGAAAAGCATTCCATGCTCATGGATCAGAAGAATAAACATTGTTAAAGTTTCTATGCTACCCAGAGCAATCTATACCTTCAATGTCATCCCGATCAAAATTCCAATGACATTTTTCAAAGTGCTGGAACAGGCAATCCTCAAATTTGTATGGAATCAGAAAAGACCCCGAATCGCCAAGGAAATGTTGAAAAAGAGAAACAAAGCTGGGGGCACCATGTTGCCCAATTTCAAGCTATATTACAAAGAAGTGATCACCAAGATAGCATGGTACTGGCACAAAAACAGACATATAGACCAATGGAACAGAATAGAGAGCCCAGATATGGACCCTTAAAGTTAATTTTTAAAATTTTCTTTATTTTTTCTTTTTCTATTTTTTTTTTAAAGATTTTATTTATTTATTTGAGAGAGAGAATGAGAGAGAGAGAGAGAGAGAGCATGAGAAGGGAGAGGGTCAGAGGGAGAAGCAGACTCCCCGCCGAGCGGGGAGCCCGATGCGGGACTCGATCCTGGGACTCTAGGATCATGACCTGAGCCGAAGGCAGTGGCCTAACCAACTGAGCCACCCAGGCGCCCCTTCTTTTTCTATTTTTTTAGTTGAATTTTTCTTCTTATTTTTTCAACCAATATCTTATCAATACGTATTTAAAAACCTTTTTTAATTTACATTTTTACAGTCATATTCTATCTCTTCATTATATTTAACCTTATGCTTTGTATATATATATATATATATTTTTTTTTTATTTAAAATTTTGGGATACAGTTTCATCTAACAGACCAACATATACCCTAAATCTAGTGTATGACTTTGTCTTAGTCTCCCACTTGATCACATTCTCTCTCTTTTAAAAATTTTTTTCATTCATTTTTCAACCAACTTCTTATTTTGTCAATTCCTTTTTTTTAATCTTTTTAAATTTCCATCTTTACAGTCATATTCCCTCCCTGCATTGTATTTACCCTTATTTTTGTATATATATATATTTTTCTTTCTTTTAAATTTTGGGAGGCAATTTCTTCTTACAGACCAAAATACACGCAAAATCTAGTGTGTGGCTCTGTTCTATTCACCAGTCTGATCATATTCTTTTTTTCCCCTTTCTTTTCCCCCAGTTTTCGGTCTCTTCTGATTTGTTTAGTGTATATTTTCCAGAAAAAGGGCGCTGTTACCCTTTTAGGATTTCGTTCTCTCATTCATCAATTTTCCTCTGGACAAATGACAAGATGGAAAAACTTATCTTCAAAAAAAGAACAAGAGGCAGTACCGACTGCCAGAGGCCTAATCAATACAGACATTAGTAAGATGTCAGAACTAGAGTTCAGAATGACGATTATAAAGATACTAGCTGGGATTGAAAAAAGTATAGAAGATACTAGAGAATCCCTTTCTGGAGAAATAAAAGAACTAAAATCTAACCAAGTCGAAATAAAAAAGGCTATTAAGGAGGTGAAATAAAAAATGGAGGCTCTAACCACTAGGATAAATGAAGCAGAAGAGAGAATTAGTGATATAGAAGAGCAAATGATGGAGAAAAAAGAAGCTGAGAAAAAGAGAGATAAACAACTACTGGATCACAAGGGGAGAATTCGAGAGATAAGTGATACCATAAAGTGAAACAACATTAGAATAATTGTGATCCCAGAAGGAGAAGAAAGAGAGAGAGGGACAGAAGGTATATTGGAGCAAATTATAGCAGAGAACTTCCCTAATTTGGAGAAGGAAACAGGAATCAAAATCCAGGAGGCACAAAGAACCCTGGTCAAAATCAGTAAAAATAGGTCAACACCCCAACATCTAATAGTAAAACTCACAAATCTCAGAGACAAAGAGAAAATCCTGAAAGCAGCTCAGGACAAGAGGTCTGTAACCTACAAGTGTAAAAACATTAGATTGGCAGCAGACCTATCCACAGAGACCTGGCAGGCCAGAAAGGACTGGCATGATATATTCAGAGCACTAAGTGAAAACATATGCAGCCAAGAACACTATATCCAGCTAGGCTGTCATTGAAATTAGAAGGAGAGATAAAAAGCTTCCAAGACAAATAAAAACTAAAAAAATTTGCAAACACCAAACCAGCCCTACAAAAAATATTGGAAGGGGTCCTCTAAGCAAAGAAGAGCCTAAAAGTAACATAGACCAGAAAGGAATAGAGACAATATACAGTAACAGTCACCTTACAGATAATACAATGGCACTGAATTCATATCTTTCAATAGTTACTCTGAATGTAAATGGGCTAAATGCTCCAATCAAAAGACATAGGTGATAAGAATGGATAAAAAACAAGATCAATTGATATGCTGCTTACAAGAGACTCATTTTAGACACAAGGACACCTTCAATTGAAAGTGAGGGGATGGAGAACTATCTATCATGGTTATGCACATCAAAAGAAAGCTGTGGTAGCCATACTTATATCAGACAAACTAGATTTTAAAACAAAGTCTGTAACAAGAGATGAAGAAGGGCATTATATCATAATTAAGGGGTCTTTCCAGGAAGAAGATCTAACAATTATAAATATTTATGCCCCTACCTTGGGAACAGCCAAATATATAAACCAATCAATAACGAACTTAAAGAAACTCATTGATAATAATACACTAATAGTAGGGGACATTAACACCCCACTCACTGCAATGGACAGATCATCTAAGCCGAACATCAACAAGGAAATAAGGGGTTTGAATGACACACTGGACCAGATGGACTTAACAGATATATTCAGAGTATTTCATCTTAAAGTAAGAGAATACACATTCTTCTCAAGTGCACATGGAACATATTCTAGAATAGATCACATACTGGGTCATAAATCAGGTCTCTAACAGTACCAAGAGATTGGGATCACTCCCTGCATACTTTCAGACCACAGTGCTTTGAAACTTGAACTCAATCACAAGAGGAAATTTGGAAAGAACTGAAAAACAAGGAGGTTAAAGAGCATCCTACTAAAGAATGAATGGGTCAACCAGGAAATTAAACAGGAATTTAAAAAATGCATGGAAACCAAAGAAAATGAAAACACAACTGTTCAAAACCTTTGGGATGCAGCAAAGGCAGTCCGAAGAGGGCAGTATATAGCAATACAAGCCTTTCTCAAGAAACAAGAAAGGTCTCAAATACACAAACTAACCTTACACCTAAAGGATCTTGAGAAAGAACAGCAAATAAAGCTAAACCCAGCAGGAGAAGAGAATTTATAAAGATTAGAGCAGATATCAATGAAATAGAAACCACAAGAACACTAAAACAGATCAATAAAGCAGAGCTGGTTCCTTGAAAGAAGTAACAAGACTGATAAACCCCTAGTCAGACTTATCAAAAAGAAAAAAGAAAGGACCCAAATAAATAAAATCATGAATGAAAGAGGAGAGATCACAGCCAACACCCAAGAAATACAATTATAAGTGAATATTATGAGCAATTATATGTCAACAAATTAGGCAATCTGGCAGAAATGAATACATTCCTAGAAGTATATAAACTACCAAAACTGAAACTGGAAGAAATAGAAAATCTGAACAAACCCATAACCAGCAAAGAAATTGAATCAATAATCAAAAATCTCCCAACAAACAAGAGTCCAGGGCTGGATGGCCTCCCAGCAGAATTCTACCAAACATTTAAAGAAGAATTAATGCCTATTCTTCTGAAACTGTTCCAAAAAATAGAAATGGAAGGAAAACTTCTAAACTCATTCTATGAGGCCAAGGTTACCTTGATCCCAAAACCAGACAAAGACCCCACTAAAAAGGAGAATTACAGACCAATATCCCTGATGAACATACATGTAAAAATTCTAAACAAGATGCTAGCTAATCAGATCCAACAGTACATTAAAAGGATGATTTCCCATGACCAAGTGGGATTTATTCCTGGGCTGCAGGAGTGTTTCAACACCCACAAATCAATCAATGTGATACACCAATTAATAAAAGAAAGGATAAGAACCATATGATCCTCTCAATAGATGCAGAAAAAATAATTTGACAAAATATAGCATCCTTTCTTGATAAAAACCCTCCGCAATGTTGGGATAGAGGGAACATACCTCAACATCATAAAGGCCATATATGAAAGACCCACAGTTAATATCATCCTCAACAGGTAAAAACTGAGAACTTTCCCCCTAAGGTCAGGAACATGAAAATAATGTCCACTCTCACCACTGTTATTCAAGATATTACTGGAAGTCCTAGCCTCAACAATCAGGCAACAAAAAGAAATAAAAGTCATACGAATTAGCAAAGAAGAAGTGAAACTCTCACTTTTTGCAGATGATATGATACTTTATGTGGGAAACCCAAAAGTCTCCACCCCATAACTGCTAGAACTCATACAGGAATTCAGCATAGTCTCAGAGTATAAAATCAATGCACAGAATGTTGCATTTCTATACACTCACAATGAAGCAGCAGAAAGAGAAATCAAAGAATTGATCCCACTTACAATTGCACCCAAAACCATAAGATACCTAGGAATAAACCTAACCAAAGGTAAAAGACCTATACTCTAAAAACTGTAAAAACTTATAAAAGAAATTGAGGAAGACACAAAAAATGGAAAAATATTCCATGCTCATAGATTGGAGGAACAAATATTGTTAAAATGTCTATGCTACCCAAAGTAGTCTACACGGTCAATGCAATCCCTATTGAAATACTATCAACTTTTTTTTCAGAGCTGGAACAAATAATCCTAAAATTTGTATTAAACCAAAAAAGACCCCAAATATCCAAAGTAATGTTGAAAAAGAAAACCAAAGCTGGAGGTATCACAATTCCAGACTTCAAGCTCTATTACAAAGATGTCATCATCAAGACAGTATGGTACTGGCACAAAAACAGACACATAGATCAGTGGAACAGAATAGAGAGCCCAGAAATGGACCTTCAACTCTGTGGTCAACTAATCTTCAACAAAGCAAGAAAGAATATTCAATGGAAGAAGACAGTCTCTTCAACAAGTGGTATTGGAAAATTGGACAGCCACATGCAGAAGAATGAAACTGGATCACTATCTTACACCATACATAAAAATAAATTCAAAATGGATGAAAGACCTAAATGTGAGGCAAGAATCCATCGAAATCCTAGAGAAGAACACAGGCAGCAACCTCTTTGACCTCAGCTGCAGCAATTTCTTGCTAGACACATCTCCAGAGGCAAGGGAAACAAAAGCAAAAATGAACTATTGGGACTTCATGAGGATAATAAACTTTTGCACAGCAAAGGAAACAATCAACAAAACTAAAAGGCAACTTATGGAATTGGAGAAGATATTTGCAAATGACCTATCAGATAAAGGGCTAGAATCTAAAATGTATAAAAAACTTATGAAACTCAACACCTAAAAAATAAAAAATTCAGTCAAGAAATGGGCAGAAAATATGAACAGACATTTCTCCAAAGAAGACATACAAATGGCTAACAGACAATGAAAAATGCTCAACATCACTGGGCATCAGGGAAATACAAATCAAAACCACAATGAGATACCACCTCACACCAGTCAGAATGGCTAACATTAACAACTCAAGAAACAACAGATGTTGGTGAGGATGTGGAGAAAGGAGAACCCTCCTACACTATTGGTGGGAATGCAAACTGGTGCAGCCACTTTGGAAAACAGTATGGAGGTTCCTCAAAAAGTTAAAAATAGAACTACCCTATGACCCAGCAATTGCACTGCTAGGTACTTATCCAAAGGATACAAACATAGTGATTCGAAGAGGCATCTGCACCCCAATGTTTATAGCAGCAATGTCCACAATAGCCAAACTATGGAAAGGGCCCAGATGTCCATTGACAAATGAATGGATAAAGAAGAAGTGGTATATATATATTCAGTCATCAATAAGAATGAAATCTTGCCATTTGCATTTGCAACAATGTGGATGGAACTAGAGGGTATTATGCTAAGCAAAATAAGTCAGTCAGAGAAAAACAAATACCATATGTTTTCACTCATATGTGGAATTTAAGAAACAAGACACAGGATCATAGGGGAAGGGATGGAAAAATAAAATAAGATGAAAGCAGAGAGGGAGGCAAACCATAAGAGATTCTTAGCTCTAGGAAACAAATTGAGGTTTGCTGGAGGGGAGGTGTGTTGGGGGGGTGGGGTAATTGGGGGATGGGCATTAAGGAGAACACTTAATGTTATGAGCACTGGGTGTTATATGCAACCGATGAATCACTAAATTCGACCCCTGAAACTAATAATACACTATATGTTAACTAAATTGAATTTAAATTAAAAAAATAAAGTACTTAGCATGGTGTAGACACACAATTACCAATAGTAGTATTGTCTTTGTCAAGTGGGTGCGTGTTTATAAGGAATGAGCAAAAAGAAAATTTCTGGGTGCAAGATGCTTCTAGATTCCAGGAAGCAGATTTTGACATCTGCTACCTCTGCCCCATCCCAGAGTGTTCAATTGGAGTCTAGGAAGGAAGTGACCTTCCAAACTACTCTTCTGTCCTCATCAGCCCATGTCTGATTGGAGTCCATGGTTCCTTAACACTCCCTCTCCTCCAGGGTTTTTGGGAGCATTAAATGAGACTTTGCCTATCCTGAGATGGGAGCTCCTTGAATGGTGGAACCATGCAGCAGATTCCTCAGGAAATTTACCTTTGAAAGGTATTTTTTTTTTTTTTTTGAGTTTAGATTCACCTGTCCACAGTTGCTGGCTAGTTTTCCAAAAGCCTAATAGCCCAAAATCATTGAGCCTGGACTCCATGTTACGAGCACTGGGTGTTATATGCAACTGATGAATCACTAAATTCTACCCCGAAACTAGTAACCAGCCATATGACCACTCCGATTCCCCTCACACACCACCCCACTTCTGTTGGAACCATACCTCTGCCTATTGGGCCTAATGCTCATTTGTCTCCTTGCCTTTGCTCCACCATTCCTTCTGTTTTGAGCCAGAGCCCCCCCCACCAAGCCCAATCTTCCCCGTCTTTAAGGTCCAGTGCCAGACCCACCTCCTCCAGGAAATCTGTGCTGAAGAGAGTCATAGATTCTCAGACATCAGAGCTCCAACTGCCCACACATTACTCAGCCTTCATTGATTGCCCCTCCTTTGGATTCCTGCAGCACTTAAGGCCTGTGCCAGACAATTTAGCACTTAATTACAGACTGTTGTCAATTGTGCCTTAATTTCTCCTGTGCATTAGAGTGTTATCCCCAACTCTATCAAAAGCTTTTAGAGGACAGAGAGGAGAAAAGACACCAACATTTCTTCCTGACATTGATGTAGAAATATATATGACTTTAGTGCATCTATAGATTTGAAAATGAAACTTTTTATTGTGCTGTCATCCAACCATCCAACTCCCAGACCTAATTATTATCCTACAGATTCTTTCTTTTCCCAAATCTCATTGGGAGCCTCCTCTTATGGCACAGAGAAGTGGAAAGGAGCAATCTGCCCAGCTTGTCAAGAAAAAGTTGTATGTTCCAAGATATTCAGCAACTTCACCTCCAGGACTGTCCTTACCCCATCTGACTCTGGACACTGGCCAGATTATTCAAACATCTGCATTCTCCTCTGAAAGGCCTACCCACCCAGGCTAGGGCTTCTTAATACTAGGGCCAGTGATGGAGCAAACTGCCCTGGATAAATGGCTCCCACACATGGGAATGTGGCTTTTCAAGCTACCTGTAGAAAGGATTTCTGTAATAGGGTAGTGCTTGCTACAGTATGCCTGGGACAGGTTATTGTGATCTGACAGAAAGTCTGCCCAGTGGGCTTTTTATAAACACAAGTTTGGGCATAGACTGTTTCCATGTTACCCATTCATGATGCTTGATCTTCAGTGGCACTTTGGTCTGCTTTCCCAAACTACTTTGGCTGAGCCAGTGATCTAAGGCAACAAAGAAAGGCAAAGGTAGCAGCCAGCCAGCTGGCCATGTACTTGTTTAAACGCATTTATTAACATTTATTATATGTCATGTCTATGCTGCATGCTGGGGTCACAAAGAAGAGAAAGAGAGGGTCCTTGTGTTCCAAAAAGCTTATGGTCTGCTGGGAAAGGAAATCCATATAGTCAACTAAGTTTCATGATTGGGGAGCCACTGGGGCTGTGGTGAGCTGTGCAAACAGCCTAGTTCCCATCAAAGTAAACTCTTTCAGTTTTGCCAAATTGTTCTCTCCTAACTACCCATCCTCTGCCCCTGCTCCATTGTACTCCTTTGTCCACTGCAGCTGTCAGGGGAGCTCCAGATAGACAGAAATTAATTTGACAGAGAAACAGAGAGACCGTTTCTAGGAAGAAAATAGAGATGGGGGTATTGGGGGTCATAATATTTCTAAGAGATTTGCTATCTCCTTGGCAGCACCACTTAGGGTTCCAAAGCATTAGCTGAGGGAGACTCTTGAGATTTGAGTACTTACACAATGGGAGCTATAATTATTGCCTTACTGTGTTGTTTGACTTAGAATAGTCCTCACAGACACTACATAGGGCAAATTGTTGATAGCCATGGTCTGGTGGAAAGAAGCCTGGACTTGGGGTCAGGAATTTGCATTATAATTTTGGCTGAGCTACTTAATTAGCTCTGTGACCTTAGGTAGTTTATTTATTTTCCTTACCTCTGCTTCCTCATCTGCCAAATGAGGTTAATGATAGTATTTTGGTCAGGATCAAATGAGATCATGTTTTAAAATTCCTCCATGGAGCCTGACATACTATGTGCAATCCACAAATGGTTACTGGCTGGTGTTATTAAAAACCATCCTCCTCAGCAGCAACAGCATCTTTGTACCAATTCCTTTCCCCCCTGTGTCTGACCTATTTCCCTTTCAGCTAGCTGAGTCCCTGAGCAAGTGGGCAGCAGATAACCTGACAGTATGGACAGAGATGTCATCAGGTGGGCCCAGGCAACTTCCTAGCAAAGGATTGACAGTTGCTGCCAGAGAGATGGTTTCTGGAGTGGGGGTGGGGGAAAGAGCTGAGTTCATGTGCTCAGATTACTGCCTCCCTCTGAGGAGGTTAACTTGTACATTTCATCTGATGAGTGTGTTAAAGCAGTAATGAGTTCGGTGCAGTACATTTTCTAGGAATTAATGACTAGGGAGACAGTATGGTCCTTTCTGTGGCCATTAGTGCTGGGCTATTACGGATTCCGAGAAGGACTACATTAGTGCTGTGCTGAGGGTATGGGCCCAATGTTTTCCTAGATTGGCTGATTTCCTGTGGGGATGCACTTGGTTTTTTGAGCCTCAATATCTTTTCCATTAGCCATTCAGCTGCCTATATCATTTTCTCTCTGTTCCATCTTGCACTGATAATGTTTGTGTTTGGTCAGGTTTTAAGCAATGGGATGGCCAATGTCACTATCAGCCCTCAAATTAGAGAGTATTTTTTTAAGTGGGAGGCACTTAGCTTGAACATAAAATATCATCTGGGAGAAAATGGATAATAACTTTTGGTTGCCTTTTGTTATCTCTCTCCAACCTAAGAGGTTGGGAGTAACCAGGTCAAGGTTCTGGTATTCAGAAAGCTAGCAACAAGACTCTTCCATCTCTCTTTCTCTCTCTGTGGTTAATATTGAGCAGGAAAGCTATCCTCTCAACAAATTTTTAAGTGCATAACACTGTATTGTTAACTATAGGTACTTTGTTGTGCAGGAGATCTCTAGAAATTATTCATTTTGTATTCATTTCATAATAACTTTATAGTGATTGAGCAACAATTCTCCAGTTCCCCCTTCCCTCAGTTCTTGCAACCACCATCCTATTCTCTGCCTCTATGAGTTGGGCTATTTTAGATTCCTCATATAAGTAGAATCATGTAGTATTTGTCCTCCTCATACAAGTGGAATCATGTAGTATTTGACTAGCTTATTTCATTTAGGATAATGTCCTCCAGACTCATCCATGTTGTTGCAAATAACAGAATTTCTTTATTTTTTAAGGCTGAAAAATATTTCACTATATGTATATACTATATTTTCTTTCTTCATTCCTCTGTCAATGGACATTTGGGTTGCTTCCATATCTTGGCTATTTTAAATAATGCTACTATGAACATAGAAGTGAATATATTTCTTCAAGATACTGATTTCAATTCTTTTAGGTAATATCCAGAAGTAGGACTACTGGATTATATGGTAGTACTATCACAGATGTATGCTGTATGCTTATTTCCAAACTTGTTAATATATGTACATTAAATGTGTGCAATATTTTGTGTATCAGTTGTACCTCAGTAAAGCTTTCATTATTATTATTATTATCATTATTATTTATTATGTTCAGTTAGCTCTGGACTCTGGGAAGCTTTTTTTTTTTTTTAAAAAAAAAAAAAGACTCTTCCTTCTCTATTCTGCTACAGAGCTGTCTGCAGCCCTGGAGAGCTAGCTGCCGACTTTGTACATGTCCCCAGAGGCTACTTTGGCTTACTCTCCCTCACAGGGGCATCAAAGTACCACCTGGCAGTTCCTCAAGAAGTTAAAAATAGAACCACCATATGATCCAGCAATTCCACTACTGAATCTTTATCTGAAGAAAATGAAAACACTAATTTGAAAAGATATACAAACCCTTATGTTTATTGCAACGTTATTTGTAATAGCCAATATATGGAAACAACCTAAGTATCCATCCAAAGATGAATGGATAAAGGAGATGTGATATATATATATATATATATATACATATATATATATATATATATCTACTCAGCCAAAAAAAAGGAATTAAATCTTGCCATTTGTGACAACATGGATGGACTTAAAGGGTATTATGCTAAGTAAAATAAGTCAGTTAGAGAAAGACAAATACCATATGATTTCACTTATATGTGGAATCTAAAACCAAAACAAATGAACAAATAAAACAAAACAGAAACAGATTCACAGATTCAGAGAACAATCTGGTGGTTGCCAGTGGGGAGGGCGGTGGGGGATGGGTGAAAAAGGGAAGAACATTAAAAGGTACAAGCTTCCAGTCATAAAATAAGACATGGGGATGCAGTGTACTGCACAGGTAATATTGTAACAACTTTATATGGTGACAGATGGAAGCTAGATTTATTGCGGTGATCACTTTGTAATGCATATAAATGTTAAAAATCACTATGTTGTACACCTGAAACTAAAATTATATTGTATGTCAACTATGCTTTAATAAAAAACAAAAAACACAAAACACAGACTTCACTCCCCCCCCCATAAAAAAACCCCACAAAGTACTTCCTGGCATTGTAGCCCTCCAGAGTACATGAAACTCATGGAGGAATGGAAAGAGGCAGAGGTAATTATTTCCACTTTACAGATAAAGAAATAGAGGATCAGAGTTTAATTGACCCATCCATGGTCACGTTGCATGTCAGTGGCAGAGCTAGAAGTTATATCAGGTTTTCTGCCTTTAAGCTCAGAGCCACTTCTTTTCCCTAACTACACTGGGGAGGTCTATGAGTCCTTGAAGAAATGCTACTCAAACTACTCATTGTTTATAAAATGAGGAGTTGCTGCAGAATGTAAATCAATGTACTGCTTCATTTATTGAGAAAGTCTTGCTAGGAAATAAATGTCAGCAGCATTAAACAGTGTGCTTAGTTTACATTCTGGCACAAGCTCCCAAATCCCATCAAGGATGGGTTTGGGGACCACACGTTGAGTGGTAATGGCTTAGATTATCAGAACTGTAAGCTTTGTAGAGGAGAGACATTTCTGTCTTAATTATCATAATAATTAGCTACCATTTATCTATCTGAGCTTTCTTGGTGTCAGATATTGTTCTAAGCTATGTGCATAAGCCTTTACAACCTTATGGAGTTGGCACTACTATTATTCCCATTTTATATATGAAGAAACTGCAGCATGGAAAATGTAAGTAGCTTTTCTATGGTCTTAAATCTCATCAGTGGTGGAGCCTAGTTTTGAATTCAGATTGCCTGACTCAAGAGAACAATGGTTTACTATATTGTTACATACCTCTTGTGTCACTGTGAGATCCCCAGGATGAAGCTCAGAAGTAATACAGATTTTTTTGAAAGAATGAAAGAAGGCATTTCTTAGGGTGAGTAGGCAGTGCCGGGGAGCCAAAGGATACATCATAGGTGGAGTTAGATGGCAAAACAGAAGCTGTAAGAAAGAATGACCTAGTCTGTTTCCTATGCCAGAATTCATGAGTTTGGAGGGGACTTTGAAGCTTGAAGAAGGGAATTTTAGAAGAGCTAAGAAAGCCACCCATAACCCAGATAATATAAGGCCACAAGATTGATACCACATGATCCCAACAGAATTAAAGGAAGAAATAGACAAGTCCACAATCATTGCTGAAGATTTTAACATGATTTGTTATTCAGCAATTGATAGAATAACTAGACTAAAAAATCAGTAAAGATATAGATGATATGAACAACATATCAACCACTTTAAATCACAAGAATAATTCAAATTTATTTTGAATTTTAAATGGAAATGAAATACAAGATATCAAAATTTGAGTAATGCAATTAAAGCAGTGCTTAGAGGAAATTTATAACAAATCTACAATGCATCTATTTTAAATAATAAACATAAAATATTAAGAGTAATTTTAACAAAATATGTAAAAGACCTCTATTCTGAAAATGAAGAAAATTGATGATGACTCAATAATTGGAGATAATAGACCATTTTATGAAATGAAAGACTCAATATTTTAAAATGCCAATTTTCCCCAAATTGATTTATAGATTCAATACAATTCTAATCAAAGTCCCATGATGACATTTGTATAGAAACAACAAGCTGACTCTAAAACATATATAAAACTGCAAAGGATGTTGCATATCTATAGAAATTTTGATAAAAATAAATTGTGTAGTTATATGACCTGATTTATAGACTTATTATAAAGGCTACAGTAACCATAAAAGTTTGGTACTAGCATAAAGATTAACAAATAAACCAATGGAGCAGAATCAACAGTCCAGAAATAGGCCCACACTATATTGCCATTTGAGTTTATCTTACACACCCAAGGCAATACAATGAGAGAAAGGAAAAATAAACTTCAACCACCTACCTGACACCATACATAAAACTTAACTTGAAATAGCTTATAAACTTAAATGAAAAAGATAAAACCCTTAAGTATTTAGAAGAAAACAAAGAAAAACATCTTTGTGACTTGGAGATAGGCCTGTTTCTTACAGACATCACAGAAAGGAATGCCATAAAAAGGGGAAAAATAATGAATTAGACTTCATCCAAATTAAAAATTTCTGATCATCAAAAGAAATCAAGAAGAAAAAAAGTGTGCAAGTCACATAAGGAAAATGTATTCACAAAACAACTATATGAAAAATATCTGATAACCAGTATGTATTTAAAATCCAGTCAAGAAATAGGCAGAAGACATGAACAGACATTTCTCCAAAGAAGACATACAAATGGCTAACAGACAATGAAAAATGCTCAACATCACTGAGCATCAGGGAAATACAAATCAAAACCACAATGAGATACCACCTCACACCAGTCAGAATGGCTAACATTAACAAGTCAGGAAACGACAGATGTTGGCGGGGATGTGGAGAAAGGGGAACTCCCCTACACTATTGGTGGGAATGCAAGCTGGTGCAGCCACTCTGGAAAACAACATGGAGGTTCCTCAAAAAGTTGAAAATAGAACTACCCTATGACCCAGCAATTGCACTACTAGGGTACTTATCCAAAGGATACAAACATAATGATTCAAAGAGGCACCTGCACCCCAATGTTTATAGCAGCAATGTCCACAATAACCAAACTATGGAAAGGGTCCAGATGTCCACTGACAAATGAATGGATAAAGAAGAAGTGGTGTGTGTGTGTGTGTACTGGAATATTACTCAGCCATCAAAAAGAATGAAATCTTGCCATTTGCATTTGCAACAATGTGGATGGAACTAGAGGGTATTATGCTAAGCAAAATAAGTTAGAGAAAGACAAATACCATATTTGGAATTTAAGAAACAAGACACAGGATCATAGGGGAAGGGAAGGAAAAATAAGATAAGATGAAAGCAGAGAGGGAGGCAAACCATAAGAGACTCTTAGCTCTAGGAAACAAGTTGAGGTTTGCTGGAGGGGAGGTGGGTAGAGGGTGGGGTAATAGGTGATGGCATTAAAGAGGGCACTTGATGTTATGAGCACTGGGTGTTATATGCAACTGATAAATCACTAAATTCTACCCCTGAAACTAATAATAGACTATATGTTAATTAAATTGAATTTAAATAAAAATTAAAATTATCCTACAATTCACTTATAAGACAAGCAACCCAATTGCATGAAGAACAAAATATTTGAATTCTTGCTTCACAAAAGGAGATATTTGAGTGGCCAAAAGACACATGCAAAAGTATTCAACATCTGTAATTAGGCAAATGCAAGTTAAAACTACAATGAGAAGAAACACACCCACCAGAATGGCTAAACTAGAAAGACTGATATACCACAAAATGCTGGAGATGATGTGGAACAACCAGAAATGTCATTGTTGTTTGGAATGCAAAATTGTACAACTATTTTGGAAAAAAAGATAGAATAACTTCTTAGAAGACTAAATGTAACACCTGCCTAGTGACTCAGCAATTCAGCTTCTAAGAATCTACCTAAGAAAACTGAAAGTATTGGTTTACTCAAAGACTTGTATAAAATTGTTAATAGCATTTCTATTCATAATAGCTAAAAACTGAAAACAACCCAGGTGACCTTCAACAGAATAATGGATTAAAAATCTATGGTATAGGG
>NC_138385.1:2611019-2629720 GCF_054177405.1 Leptonychotes weddellii | reverse complement strand
CCTGGGTGGCTCAGTCGTTAAGCGTCTGCCTTTGGCTCAGGTCATGGTCCCAGGGTCCTGGGATCGAGCCCCACATCGGGCTCCCTGCTCAGCGGGAAGCCTGCTTCTCCTTCTCCCACTCCTCCTGCTCGCTTTCCCTCTCTCACTGTGTCTCTCTGTCAAATAAATAAATAAAATCTTCCTGCTTGTGTTCCTCTCTCACTGTCTCTCTCTCTGTCAAATAAATAAATAAAGTCTTAAAAAAAAAAAAAAGAATTCCTCATATCAGTGAGGTCGTATGATACATGTCTTTCTCTGATTGACTTATTTCGCTCAGCATAATACCCTCCAGTTCCATCCACGTCATTGCAAATGGCAAGATCTCATTCCTTTTGATGGCTGCATAATATTCCATTGTATATATATGTACCACATCTTTATCCATTCATCTGTTGATGGACATCTTGGCTCTTTCCATAGTTTGGCTATTGTGGACATTGCTGCTATAAACATTGGGGTGCATGTACCCCTTTGGATCACTATATTTGTATCTTTGGGGTAAATTACCAGCAGTGCAATTGCTGGGTCATAGGGCAGCTCTATTTTCAACTTTTTGAGGAACCTCCATACTGCTTTCCAGAGTGGCTGCACCAACTTGCATTCCCACCAACAGTGTAGGAGGGTGCCCCTTTTTCTGCATCCCTACCAACATTTGTCGTTTCCTGACTTGTTAATTTTAGCTATTCTGACTGGTGTGAGGTGGTATCTCATTGAGGTTTTGATTTGGATTTCCCTGATGTTGAGCGATGTTGAGCAATTTTTCATGGTCTGTTGGCCATTTGGATGTTTCAAGGCTCCTCAACCTTCTTTCAAGACTCCCCACTATGGAGAAATAGCAGCTGACATTGAAACTTCCATGGCCAAATGGCCAACAGACATCCAAATGGTCATGGAAATTTTCAATGTCAGCTGCTATTTCTCCATAGTGGGGAGCCTTGAAAGAAGGTTTCTTTCAGTATGTGAGGGTTGTGATGGCAGTGGGGGGGCAGTGCCACAAACAAGTCTATTTTTCTATCTGCAGCCAGGCCAGGGTGCTCCTCCCGTTCCCTCACCCTCCTATGCATATTTAAAAAGAAATCTTTATTTAAATTCAATTTAATTAACATATAGTGTATTATCAGTTTCAGGGGTAGAATTTAGTGATTCATCAGTTGCATGTAACACCCAGTGCTCATTACATCAAGTACCCTCCTATGCATATTGATGGATGCTGTCTTGTCACCTTCTGCCTGGTTCCCTCAAATTAATCTGGACCTGAGGACTTGCACCACTTCTCAGGAATCTTCCTAAAAGCATTAACCAAGTCTTAAATTCTTGGAAGAAAATGAAGCATGACCCCTTTCTACTAGTCCCTAAAGGGAAATGGAGAGTTGGGGTAGCAGTAGTGGGCAAGGGCAGGACACCTGTGAGTTTGGCAGTACCTTACCAGGTACTTTTAGCACTGTCTACTTTTAGGGAGCAGATAAGTTTGGGGAGGTAGCTAGTGGGTAGAGATCTTTGGGATAGACTAAGGGTGGGTCAGGTCAAGGGCACAGGCCCAGACAGGCAGTGACTGACAATAAGGATCATGAAAGGAACAACATGAAAACTTGCCACTAACGTGCCTGGGCAGCACTTCTAAAAGTTTCCACTGAAATCTGGAGCACAGGGATGATATCCAAAATGCCTAGCTTAGAGTTTGCACCAAGCAAATGAACATAGAATGGATGATTCCAGATGGATGGAACAGGGTTCATGGACAATTGTTTTCATTTAATTTTCTTTAATTCTGGGGTGTCTGGGTGGCTCAGTCAGTTAAGCATCTGCCTTCAGCTCAGATCATGATTCCAGGGTCCTGGGATTGTGCCCCATTTTGGGCTCCCTGCTCAGCGGGGAGCCTGCTTCTCCTACTCCCTCTGCCCCTCTCCCTGCTTGTTCTCTCTCTCTCTCTCTCTCAAATAAATAAAATCTTAAGAAAATTACTTTTCTCTAATTCATTCTTTCAGGTATTTGCACTGTATTCCATTTCATGTATAATTTTGGTATTGAAGCTCTGGTTTATGAGCACTTAACACAGTGTCTGGGATATAGTAAGTAGTCAATAAACATTACCTGCTATTATTATAAATCAGTATTTTAAGTCTTGTTAATAGCCTGTAGGTGTCTTTGGTTTCCAACTTGGTCTTCTCTGGGATGAAAAGTTCCCCAGAAGACCTGGTGCTACAGGCTGCTTAGTTTCTGGGGTTGTCTCAGTCCGATCAGTAGCCAAACCTAGGAACACTTAGCTTGCCTAAGCTTTGACAGCCCAATCCCAAACATACAGAAGCTGAGAGAAGCAGGAAGCCCAATACCCAGTGGCAGTATGGACATGGCACAGGACACCATGGCACAGTATAGACATGGCACAGGACACAGCACAAAGCTTATTAAACCAAATAGCCAGGGCAGCATGAAAAGAAGGATCTTCAGAGGGGCAGGAACTTGTCCAGGGTCCCACAGCAAAGCATGAGAGAGTAGGCGTAGAAGAAAGGGCTTCCTCCTAGACCACATCAGGTGGCCTCTTGGCTGCTTAGCTCCATAATCTTGGAATTAATATTTAGGGGTTTTCTGGAAAAAGAAGGTGTCATCTTCACTGTCTTCTTTCACTTCTGAATAAATAAAAGAGCTTGGAGAAAAAGAAGAGCATTAGAAAAATAAAAGCATCTCTCTATATTGTAAGAGCCTCCTCCCAGCTGCTTAGCCACTCAGAATATGGCTAAAGCAGGGCTAAGGTCTGACTATGTCTTATTCACCTCTCTCTGGGAAGCATAGTACATACAGGGCTTTCCTCTAAACCTGGGCTGCCTGCTTCCACTCCTGCCCCTTACAATCTAGTTTGCACACAGCAACTAAAGCGATCTTTAAAAACAGATGTCTGATCACATCCCTTCCTTGCCTAAAGTCCTGCAATGGCCCCCATCTTATTCAGAGTAAGCACCAAAGTCTTTTTGGTGTCTCAAAAGGCTCTGTACGCTCTGGACCCTGCTGTCTTGCTGCCCCCTCTCTCCTCCCTCTTCCCTCCTGATACATTGCACTCCTGCAGTAATATGAGTGAAAAATAAAACTTGGGTGTTCTAAGCCATTGAGATTTTCTTTTCCTCAAAAGATTAAAAATAAAACTACCCAATGATCCAGTAAGCCATTCAGCTTTTTTAAAAAAATATTTATTTATTTATTTATTTATTTGAGAGAGTGGGGAGGGAGATGGACAAGCAAACTTCAGGCAGAGTGCAGAGCCCGATGTGGGGCTCAATCTCCAGGCCCTGAGATCATGACCTAAGCCAAAACCAAGAGTTGGACACTTAACTGACTGAGCCACCCAGGCGCCCCAGCCATTCAGATTTTGAATTTGTTTGTTGCTTCAGCAAAACCTAGCTTATCCTAATGCAATCTTCAAGCCAAGTCATTAAAAGCTGCATGGATGCTTTGGAAATTGCAAGCAGAATCCTTTCCTCAAGTAATTTTAAGGCATTCTTAGTAGCATAGCTGGAGGTCAGCCCCTATACCCACTGGCACATTGATGTCAAATGCAGTATACAATTTTCCCAAACAGGGCACTACTGGCATTTTGGATGGAAGGATTCTTTGTTGTGTGGGCTTACCCTTTATACATCAGGGTGTTTAGGCCCCCAAATTCAAGCTGTGTGACACTGTGACAACCAAAACCACCCTACCATTTTCAAATACATCTTAGGGGGCTGTATCATCTTCAGTTGAGAACCCCTTGGGTAGGTGCTTTCAGGCATTTCCATTATGGCAGTTACCCAACCCCTAAGGTGAACCTCTCTACCACAAAGGCTCTGAAGATACCCATGATCAGACAACGTGACGACAATGGACTGGCTGGTAAGGACTATTTATTATCCCAATTTAATGAATGAAAATACTGAGGCTTCAGAGGTGAAGTGACTTATCCAAGGTCGTAGAGCTAGCTCATGGACTCAAGTCTTCTGGTTTGCAGTCCACACTGTACCCCCTGTCATGATATGCATACCTAGTACCCCAGGACAGGTTACTATAAGAATGCAAGCAGACCTGCTGGATGTGAAGTCAGAGTTGTAAAGATTAACACCTTGAGTGAGGAGTGAAAACTCAAATTTCAGCTTGATTCTCCAGCCCAGGGCCAAAGCCTGGCACACAGGAGCAGGTTGAGAATATACCCACAACCCAATGAAGCCAGTTCCTCCTTCTATGCTTACTGAAAGTATCAATTACTCAGGGTTGGTTGTGGGGGAGCTCCTTTTTCCTCTTCAACCATATTAATTCCCCCATTCCACTGTTATACATCTCATAGCAAACTGTACTTCCCTTCCATAACTCACATTTGCAGTTATTTTTCACTGTCAATTACACCCCCCAATACACACATATACACATACACGTGAAGAGGTGAGGTCTGTGAGAGCAGAGACCTGATCCATCCTATTCACTTACATATTCCCACTTCTGACAGTATTTGGCACATAGTAAGCACTTGTGGTAGTCATTAATATAGTTAAACAGCTATTTCTGCTTCTCTGTCTTCAGGACACATGGTAGAATTGCATTTCTTGGCCCTTTAGCAGTGTGGCCATGTGAGCAGTTCTAACCAATGATGTTTTTTTTTAAATTGAAGTATAGTTAACATGCAATATTATATTATTTTCAGGTGTATAACATATTGATTCAACAATTCTATACATTGCCCAGTGCTCACTACAATAAATGTAGTTACCATCTGTCACCATACAAGGTTAATACAATATTATTGACTATATTTCCTATGTTGTACTTTTCATCTCTGTGACTTATTTATTTTATAACTGGAAATTTGTACCTCTTCATCCCCTTTATCTATTTTACTCGTTTCCCCATCCTCCTGCCCTCTGGCAAACACCAGTTTGTTCTGTGTATTTTAGAGTCCATTTTTTGTTTGTTAATTTGTTCTGTTTTTTAGATTCCACATATAAATGAGATCATATGGTATTTGTCTTTCTCTGTCTGACTTATGTCACTTAGCATGGTGCCCTCTAGATCCATCCATGTTGTCACAAATGGCAAGATCTCATTCTTCTTAATGGCTGAGTAATATTCCATTATATATATATATATATATATATACATACCACATCTTCTTTATCCATTCATCTTTTGATAGCCACTTGGGTTGCTTCTATATCTTGGCTGGCCAGGGAGTTATGAGTGGAAGTTGCATGTGTCACTTCCAGTGCAAAGCATCTAATGTCCACTGTGAAATGCTCTGGAGTTCTTTTTCCCTCTGCTACAATGACCAGCAGTATTCAAGTTGATGGCTAATATATTAGCCTGTGTTCTAAATGGAGACATGGAGCAGGCTTCGGGCCTTCAATGAATATGTAGTGTGAATAAGAAATAAATCTTTGTTTAAAATAAGCCACTAAGATTGTGGGGACATTATTTGTTCATTACTGCTATATTATCTGGAATAACTTGACTGATACAGTGCTCAATAGATATTTGTTGAAAGAATGAATATCTCCATATTGACTTGACTGTGAAGGCCAAATCTGATAAGACCACAGAACATTTGAAAATGCTAAAAGGCACAGATAACTTTCTGGAAAGAAATAGAAAAGTAAAATAGCAAATTACACATGAAAGGATATAGGCTATTTCTAGAAGGAAAATTTAATGAATATTGCTAATGCTAGTACTACTGGGATCAAACTTGGGAGTAACAGAAATGGAGAATGATTCAGAAAGTTTAGTGCATTTCTATGCCCTGGTTAAAGGGCAATATAGAAAGTATATTGGTGGCAATGGCTAGGACCCAGGCAATTACTTCATAGCCTGAGTGATATAACAGACATCTGTACATATAAAAGAGACTTTTTGGCAGAAACCTGTTTCTTCTCCTATTAAAAACTGGTATCTCAGGGGCACCTGGGTGGCTCAGTCATTAAGCATCTGCCTTCGGCTCAGGTTATGATCCCAGGGTCCTGGAATCGAGCCCCACATCAGGCTCCCTACTCAGTGGGAAGCCTGCTTCTCCCTCTCCCACTCCCCCTGCTTGTGTTCCTGCTTTTGCTATCTCTCTGTCAAATAAATAAATAAAATCTTTAACTAGTATCTCTGAAATCCTTTAATATATAGTTCCCTATTTTATACCTGGCACAAAAGTGTCCTTAAAGCAAGGTGGGGCTGGAGTATTGAGCTAGGATTAGAAGTAGCCTGGATGTCTAAGGGTCTTGGCTAGAAAGGAGATCCAGCGAGAGGGACAAAGAAAAAGCTTTTAGAGTGGGTAGAGGCTGAGTAGTCAGACATACTTGGGCAGGTGTACCTGCAGGTCAGGGCTTCCTTTTCAACGTCTCTTTGAATAGTAAAAATAATAGCAGTAGGCTACATTTTTGGCACACTAAGAATCAGGCTGTATTCTAAGTGCTTTACATGCATTATATCATTTATTCCTTATAAAGCCATTAGGTAGGGTGCTATTATGATTCCCATTTTATGCATGAAGAAACTGAGGCCCGGAGAGGTTAAGCAACTTGTCCCAAGTCACAGAACTGAGATGGTAAGGCTGGCATATTGTCCCCTGGAGAGCTAGTCCAGAAACCATACATCTAAACCACACATTGGTGCTTAGGACTAGGATGAAAAAGTGTTAGAGGAAGTGGTGTGAATGTGCAAGCAAAATGTGGGACAGTTATAGCAAGAGGTCAAAGGATGATACATTTTTTAATGTGTGCTAACCCACCAACCAAAATCCCAGCTCTGCCTCCTGATCCCTGCACTCTGCCCACTCCTGACTTTAGGCTTTCTTTTCATGATTTTAGCACATTGCTTTTAGGTTTAGTTCCTACAAGACCCCAGGTCTCTAACCCCATTAAACTTTGAGCAAGAGCCATTGCTCAGATGAGAGCTATTAAGGATGAGGCAAAAAGGGGGGGGGCTCATGCATTTTGATCATGAAGGAATAATGAAAGGATATATTTACCCCCCACATGTGGTGTTTCAGTGTCAAAGTCAGGTTGTGGGCCACACCTGTTGGTCCTGGGGATAGGTTTAGAGCGGGCAGGTGGAAGCTTTCTGTAGCAAGTTCACAAGTCAGTGAGCAATACTTGTAAGAAGAGAAGGGCTTCCTGCACATACCTCAGGCTCTTAGTTTTCTTTTAGATAGGACCGATAAGGGAAGAACTCATGGACTCTACACCTTTAATTTGTTTGTCTCCTGGTGTGCTGCGAAGAGCAGCCTGGGGTCAAAAGTTAATAGCCAATTAGAGAGTAGCAAAATTCAAGACCAGAAAAAGTCTTTGCGTCAGTTAAGGATGGACACAGGGCTGCTGCTAGCTCTTGGTGTAAGAATAGAATTGCCAGGCGGTGGGATAAAAATAAAAAGGGACCAGAATTTTCAAAACTCTGATGAGTGAAGCTTTTCATTTAATAGGGATAAGCAGCAACCATTAGCTGTATTTGTCATCCCTCACATCATTGTGTTTCCAAGGCAACTAGATTACCAGGGAGACTTGGGGAGTGTGTATTGCTCTAAATTGTGTCATTAGAAGTGTCTCCTGCCCTAGCATAGCCTTTGAAACCATATAGAATATGAATTGTGCTTGTGTTTTCCTGGATAACTTTCGTCCAGGTCTGTGTTCTCTAGTGCTCTGACTCAAATGGTTGGTCAGGAATAAATCAGCCTGGGCAATGGTGTCCCCTTACTTACAGCTGCAACTTGTCTTGACATGAGAGGTTACTATTTTGGCTAAGATTGACCTCCATACTGGTGCAGAAACATGAAGAAAAGTAAAATGAGGTGAGAAGAGAGTAAATGATTCTACACATCCAACGATCCTTTCCCTCCCCTCTCTCCTCATCCAAGTACAGGCCTAGAAGAAGAATTGCTGCTGTTGGATGCCTCACTGCTGGTAGGGATAGAGAGAGAGAATTTTTGCCTGTCTCATTCCTTTGGACTATCTCTTGTAACACAAGTAACCCCTCCTGAGCAGTAGAGGAAGTAGGCAGAGGCAATAGCACATTAGACAAAATTCACCAAGCATGTGAAGGCCCATATTCCAGAAAAAGAATATGAAGGAAATCTAGTATGGCAGGAGCATATAATGCAAGCAAGGAGACAGGTGTGAGAAGGAGCTGGAGAGGGAGGTATTGGAAGAAGTCATTGAGGCTTAAAGTATGGGAGAAAAATGATCTGATTTGTTCTTTAAAAATATCACCTTTGTTGGGTAACAAATTGATTGTAGAGGTAGAAAAGTGAAAGCAGAGAGATCAATTAGAAAGCATTCACAGAAGTCTAGTCAAGAGATAATGGCAGCCGGGAATGAGGTGGTATCAGTGGGCATGGTGAGAAGTGGGTAGATCAGACAGATGATTAAGAGGACAATTGACGAACTTGGAGATCTATTACATGCCTTAAGTGAGGGAAAGAATGGAGTCTAAAATAACTGCCAGGTTTCTGGCTTGGGAAACTGGGTAAAATGTGATGCAGCTTACTGAGATGGAGAAAACTTGGGGAGGGAGTTGCTGGATTGTTTGGGATATTTGGAATTTATTTACAACAAATCCAAATCCTTCATGTTTGCTATATCATCAACAATGAGCTTGTGTTCAGTGTCCATGTAAAATAACTTTCTAAAGTCACTTTGAATAATTTCCTCTGGGTCTATTCTTACTAGAAATATCAACTTTTTTTCTTTTTCCAAATGGAGCCCACCTTATCTAAAGATTGTTCCTAAGTTCTCGTTGTGGATTCCTTTATGAGAAATGCAGATGTTCTTTCTAACCCATAGTTTATAATATCTTTATCACTAAATCTACAGGAACCACAATTGCTCATTCTGGAGGTAAACTGACTTTGATTTATCATCCTATTCAGTCAACATTTATTGAGGACCTGCTTTGTATCAAAGATCTCTGCTGAGCATTGGGGATGTAGAAGGGTAATATTAGCCATTACAACTACCCATTCATCCATCCATCTCATCTTTCTTCAGTCACCCCTATTCCTCCATTCCATTATATTCTGTTGCCTAGATCTTCCAAGAAAGAGAAGTTCTACCTCTCTTGCAGAACTTGGTAAGGAATATGGCAAGGAGAAATTGGATAGTGAAGCAGGGGGATGGAAGAGAAGCTAAATAAAATCAACTGTTTAATAGAGTCATGAGCGAAGGGGTTCATTCAACTCCAGTGACCACATAACATCTCATGTTTGGACCACTGTGACAGCCACTCCACATCCACTCCTGGCCCTTCCAATCCATTCTCTCCAGGACAGCCACAGGAATCTTTTAAATAACGAAACCAGCTCATTTCCTCCCTCCCAACTCCCATGCTTGAAAATCTCCAGTCTTTTCTCATCACACCTCAGATAAAATCCACATCAAATCTACATACCTTTCTATTGGTCTTGCAGAGCCCTGCCTGCCTCTACAGTCTCACTGGGTAACTTTACTGAAGGCTTTAGGCCTTCTTTCTGGTGTTCTAAGAAGCCCAACTTTCCCTCAGTGTTTGTCCATGCTGGCCTCTCTGTTTGGAATCTGTTCTTGATCTTTGCCGGGCCAGCTCTTTCTCACCATGTAGGTCTCAACTCAGATGCTACCTCCCTAGGGAGGCCTCCTATGATCACATAATTTATTTGTTTATTATATGAATCCTCTAAAAGAAAGCCCAGGAAGGTATGATGATGTCTATTCTTATCACTAATGTATCCTGTGTTTCTTCACAGGACCTGAGCCAAAGTAGGTACTCAGTACATATTTGTTAAATGAATGAAGAGGTGAATGAATGGACCCTCATGTTTCCCCCTGGGAGGTAACTGTTAGGCACCTCCATTTCAGTGACGTGTGGACAAAGGAAGTGAAACTACTTGCCCAAGATTGGGACCCAGATACAATGGCTGCTCTGGCCCATAATTCTAATGGTAAGCAGGAGATCTGACTCTACAGTCTCTCAGGCTTGACAGAAAATTTTTAGTCAGGCTCCACCAAATTTCCTTCTTTCCCCCTCCTCCTGCCAGCTCTGCCATTCCCCAAGAGGCACAGGAGTTAGTAACTAAATTCCATAGGCCCCAGGAATCACCCAAGCCCAGTAATGAATCCGGAGGATGCTACTCAGCATCCTCAGAGTTGTTTAGGGTGAGAGATTGGAAGCAGCATCTCACTACATACCTGCTCACTTTTTCTGTGCATGTGGGAAAGCTTCATTATGCCCAAAGAAATTATTCAACAATGGAAGACTTAATCAAGTCAGTCATTTAGCTCCACGCAGCCAGGGGGTAAAAAAAAAAGGGGGTGTGTGACCAAATAAATGCAACTAAATCCAATAAATTAGTTTCTAAGTAAAGACAGAGTCTTTCCTCCTGGTTGGTGATTTTATTGTGGGGGCTAAAGTGAATGCCAATGGATAAATACTCAGAGCTGATGGCTGTGGCCATTTGGGTCAGCTCACTACCACACCTGTATCTCATATGTCACATTTCAGGTGATAGAATTCACTGGAACAGGGCCTAATTATGAGCTCAAAAGGCCTTAAGCTAGGAAGAAAGGATTATGTCACCCTCCCACATGCAATTACAAATAATGGTTAGCTATTGTATAAACCATAAAATGAGTGTAAGAATGTTCTATATAGTTCTGGTTTTGCTCATGGTGATAGCTACCTAGTGCCCCCCACCCCACCACCACTGTCAAATGAGCCTCTTGTGCTGGTTAGGGAGCAGAGGGCCCAGTCAATGCTGGGTGGAGAGCCTGAGATTGTGCCACCTGACACCAGGAGTGAAATTCAAACTGCCTGTCAGACTGCACTGTGCAGGCACCTACTTTTTGTTTTAAATGTCTTTTGTTTCCTTTTCTTTTTTGTTTGCTTTTTCTTCCTTCCTTCCTCCCTCCTATCCTTCCTTCCCCCCTTCCTTTTTTCCTTGCCCCTGCTCTTCTTCCCCTGCTAAACCAGAGAAGCCTAGCAGGTCTGGGCCCCTTCACTGTACAGATGGAACCTGGCTGTGCTGTGGAGGGACATGGTAGAAAATGGAGACTGGCCACAGAAGTTGGTTAAAGGCCTGATTTTATACGATCTTCAGAAAAAAAAAGGGAATAAATTTATTTCAATTACATTAAGCTCATGTATTCTCACAGCAAATTAGACCCAAAGTAATAGCCTGGAGCCTTGGGACTGGTGTTGATGCACAAATAAGACTCGTTTGTAATTAGTGCATGAGTTTGGTACAAATGGTAGCTCTTGCAATGCTTTGCCCCTTTGTAGTTTCCTCCTCTCTGACTCTTACCCCTTTCCTCCCAAGGGAGGCCCAGTCCAGTACAGGAGGAATGAACATTTGTAGAGGATGGAATCAATGGGAAGTTACTGTTATTCTGGGATACCTGCTTATCTAACCTGCCTGTCTGAGCTTTTGTCTAGCTGGTAAGTGTAAACATGCAAAAAGCTTTGCCAACCAATTCCTTAGCAGGGTAGAAAAAGCCTTTGTGACATTGTATTTCACTCACAACCCATCTGTTCTCCCAGGACTCTCACCATTGCCCAAATATGCTATGCATTTCTAGGCTTTTGCACAAACTTTTCCCTTTGCTGGGAATGTCTCTTCATCTCTTCACCTAATGCCCTCCAACTCAGGTTTCAGTATCCATCTTAATGTCACTTCGTCTGTTGGAACCCTTCATGAAAACCCTGGCAGATTTAGTCCCTTCTCTGTGTTACACCAATCCTCTGTCCATCTCTCCATAGTATCATTGCCTGTTCTCTTGCAGAGAGGAACCATGTCTTGTTTCTTTATGTATCACCATTTTTTTCTTCTTGCTTCCTATCCCCAAACCCAGTGATTGGTTCTTGAGAGATTTGGAGTTACTGCTCACTGAAAAGGGGGAAAGTGGTGAGTGAGGGAACACCTTTTTTGGGGAAAGCTCAGCTGAGAGCCTCACTACTCAAAGTGTGGCTCCCAGACCAGCAGAATCAGGAAACCTGGGAGCATCTCAAGGCTCACCCCAGCCCTACTGAATTAGAATCTTCATTGAACAAGATACCCAAGTGTTTCTTATGATGGCTATAGTTTGAGAAGTATTGTAAGAGTTAATAGAAGAAGACTGAAAACCCCAGCACACTAATGATCTTCTGTCTGTCACAGGAACAAGCTAAAGGTCAGAACAGATTCAAATGCTCACAAACAAATGGGATGCTGAGATTATTCAGAGCAGCCTAGGAGGGCAGCTGGCTGACTGTGATGCTCCATGTCCCCAGACTCCTTCAGATCATGTTGATCATAGCAGAGACCAAGCAGAAGTTGTCATAGCTGTGAGGTTCCACAGCCAGTGTGCAGCCAGACAGCCTCAGAGCTGGCTCCTTTACTGAATCTGGCCAGCTCATGCCCCAGGCTCATTTGCTCCCACACCATGCTAGCATGTCTCATCTCCTTGCATTTGAACCTCCAGTGACATCTTTGGTCCAGTCTTGTTCCAGTCACTAAGAGTACAGATCATTTCCACTGAAGCCTCAGGTTTTTGTTAATTTGGCCAAGTTCCTTTATTATTTTATTATTGTTGTTGTTGTCGCTATTTTAGATAACAGAGCCAATTTTAGCCCAATTAATGCCACTGCACCTTAAAAAAAAAAAAAGTGCTCCATAGTGGTCCTGTCTCTTTCTAAGGAAATGAAAAGGTCACTATGCTCCAAATCACACACATCTCTCAGCTGGTCCAGAAGACAAAAAGTCTCCTTTCTAATGAGTCATTTGTGACATCTTTTTCATTTGCCAGTATTTTTCCATATAATTCTCTTGGTTTCTAAGTTTATATCCTTTCCCCATCTCAAAAAGTTGGAACTTTCTAAGTCCATTCACATACTCTCTGCTGCCAAATTTTACCTAAAGCAGGACTTCAGGGAACTCTGAGCCAGTGCCAATGGCAAAGAGATATGGAACATCATCTGAAAGCTCAGATGCCAAAACCCCAGATAAATTGTCACCAACAACCCTCAGATCACATCCCCAGTTCTTCGAACTCTTTTGCACCTTCATTCCCAATGTACTTTCTCCTTGACCTCAGACAGGTGTCCAGCCCCTGTGTGTATCTCTTTGCTCTCAGTCCAGCAGCCTCCTCCAAGGCTCTCTTTTTCCCTCCCAAACCAAGCCCCCATACATGGTAGATCACTGGAACAATTCTGTGCCCAGTACTCTTGATTCCTTTGCATTCATCTCTTTCCCTTGCCCCCACCCAGCAAAACCCCAATCCTAGAGAGACTAATAATCCACAATCCAACTTCTTTGCTTTTAGACCTAGCTCTGAGTCCAGCTAGAAAAAAAAATCACACAACCATGATTAGCCTCATTATAAATCAGGGTGTGTCTCAGATGAGCAATCATTGCTGTCAGGCAATCCATTACCATGGTTATACTGAGGTTTGCCCCCATTTTTTTATCCAGCAGTTGATGCTGGACCATTAGACTGTGAGTGAGAGGCAAGCTCAAAAAGGCCTTGGATGCCTGCTAAGAATCTGGCCAGAAAAACTCTTCAAATGTTTACCTTTACCAGCCACTACCCTAAAACTTTTCCGCTATCTTCAAGCTTCTTAATCAATTGTCATTCTTCTTGCTTATAGGAAGCAACCTTGCTTTTACTTCCCTGACAAAATTGAGGCCATCAAAAATTACATCTTTCAACCTCCTGACCCTTTCCCTTATTTATTTATGACAGTTTTCTCTTCTCTGACCACTTTATCTCCAGCCCCAGAGATGACCCTTTTCTTCTGTTCAAGGGTAAATACTTCTCCCTACTCACATTCCTAAATCCTTAATCCTTCCTGTTACCTCATCACTCTTTCCCTTTCTTTTCTGATCCTTCATGTATCCTTTCTCTAATATCTTCCTCTCCTGGGATACCTGGCTGGCTCCTTTGGTGGAACATGCAACTCTTGATCTTGGGGTCATGAGTTCAAGCCCCATGTTGGGTGTAGAGCTTACTTAAAAAAAAAAAAAAAACCTAATATCTTCCTCTCCAAACTTGAAAACACATTCAAGTTGCCACAATCTAAGGGAAAAAAAATCTTTTGATTCTTTATCCTCCAGCCACCACTGTGTCTTTCTCCCTTTGCCTTGACTGCCAAACTCCTGGAAAGAGATATGTACTCATTATTTCCACCACTTCTTTCTCACTTCTACTCTGGCTTCTGCTCACCACTCCACAGAAACTGCTCTTGTTAAGGTCATCAATGCCTTCCAGGTTCCTAAATCCATTGTCAGGTCTCAATTCTCTTCTTACTTGAACCCTTGATAGCATTAAATACTGTTGACCACTCACTCCCTCCTTGAAACACTGTACTCCTTAGACACACTATTAATATTTTTAGTTTCTTTGGGGTTGCCACTTATTTAATAATCCATCAAATGTTAGGCACCCCAGGGTTCCTTCCTTAAGTCCATGGCTTCTTTCCCTGGACATTATCTTCTACTACTATGGTTCTAACTAGCACCACTAAGCTCAAGACAAGCCCCAACACACACACACACACACACACACACACACACACACACATCTGCAACTCATAGCTCTCCTGAGCTCCCAATTCATATAACAAACTATCTGCCTAGCATCTCTGACTAGACACCGCACAAGCATCTCAAATATGACAAGTCTAAAATCAGCTTGTCATCTCCCCCTTACTCCATCTATGCAGATTTAACTCCTTCCTTGTGTTCCTGTTTCAGGGAATGATTACATCATCTTCAGAGTCACCAATGCCACAAATCTGGGAGGTTTCCAACTAGTTACCACATTCTGCCAATTTCCCTTTGATTAACGTTCCTTTGTCAAGTCTGTCCCTCACTTCTCATCCCCACTGCCACTATCTTAGTCCAGGTCCTCATTATTTCTCTCCTTGGCTATTACAAAAACCTATACAAGAAGTATGGGTTACTGATCATAGGATACTCATTTTAGCATTAATGACACTTTGGAGTCTGAGGGTAACTTAAAAGTAGACAAACACAGCTATGACTCACATATTTGTCGACCATGTTATTGATTTCACATTGTCTGGCTAGATGTCATGAGAGCTTGAGCAATGGATGTTGCCAGCCTATCTCCAAAAGAGATATTCTTCAAATATGTCATATAAGAAAGGGAAAGCTTCTGCCCTCAATCAAAACATTTAATAGTTCCATTCCAGGTTTAGCCTCATCCCAATGCAATAAGAACTGGCACTATGTTTCTGGGAGAGATGGAGAAATCAGCTACTAGAGTGACCTTTATATTTACATTGGATATGTGATTCATGGGAAGTCTCCTCTATCTTCTTGACAATTCTTGACAATTTGTGGTACTCCTTCCAGAAGCACTGAAGGGCCAGGACTTTATTGACACCTTTGCACCCAAGATGTCTCTTGGGTCCTCCTCTCTTCTCCAGAATCACTATCAAGTCATTCAAAAAAATATTAATTGAGCAGCTACTCCATACCAGGCAGAGTTCTAAGTACTGGAGATTCAGCAGTGGAAAAAAAACAGGCAAAACCTCTGTCCTCATAGAGCTTACCTTCTAGGAGTGTCAGGATCTCCAGGTTATACTCCTCCTCACAGCAAAGTCTACTTGAAAGAATTATTTCCTTGTACTGTATCTATTTTATCACTTCATATTCTCTCCTCAATTCTCTCTATTCAAATTTCTATCTCCACAACTCCTCTAAAATGGTTCTTGTGAAGATCACAAATGACAAATATGTTGCCTAATCCAAGTCACATTTTCCCCTTATCTTTTTTGATCCCTCTGCAGTGTTCAACACCCATATGTTGTTCCTCCCTCCTGAAACACTTTCTTCTATTAGCTTCTATGATACCACACTCTGTTGGTTATTCTCTTGACCTCTGAATGTTGGAGTATCCCAGGCTTCAGTCCATGAATCTCTTTACTTTTCTCTCTGTTCTTGCAAGTACCTAAGTGTCCATCCATTCCAATGTCCAATCCATTCTAATCCATTTAATGGATTCCAATGTCCATCCATTTCAATGGCCTTAAATGTCATCTATAAACCTACAACCTCCAAATGTCTATTTCCAGGTGAGAACTCTCCAGACTCAAACAGCATGGAGATTCTTCAAGACATTAAAAATAGAGGTACCCTACAGCCCAACAATTGCACTACTAGGTATTTACCCCTACATAGATACAGATGTAGTGAGAGGAAGGGGCACATGCACCCCAATGTTCATAGCAGCAATGTCCACAATAGCCAAACTGTGGAAGGAGACAATATGTCCTTCAACAGATGAATGGATAAAGAAGATGTGGTTCATATATACAATGGAATATTACCCAGCCATCAGAAAGGATGAATAACTATCATTTGCATCGACATGGATGGAACTGGAGGGGATTATGCTAAGTGAAATAAGTCAAGCAGAGAAAGACAATTATCATATGGTCTCACTAATATGTGGAACATAAGGAATAGGGCAGAGGACCATAGGGGAAGGGAGGGAAAACTGAATGGAAAAGAATCAGAGAGGGAGACAAACCATGAGAGACTCTGGACTCCAGGAAACAAACTGAGGGTTACAGAAGGGAGGGTGGTAGGGGATGGGGTAACTGGGTGATGGGTATTAAGCAGGGCATGTGTTGTGATGAGCACTGGGTGTTATATGCAACTAATGAATTATTGAGCACTACATCAAAAACTAATGATGTACTATATGTTCGCAAACTGAACATAAAAAAAAGAACTAATGCTTATATGTTGGCTAACTGAACATAAAACAAAACAAAACAGACTCAAACTTCCAACTGACATCCCAATATTTCCTCTTAGATGTCCTGCTCAAATTTCAAATTAAACACATAGGTATTGGATACCAGTTAATTGACTTCCTAGAGTCCAGTCCCTTCTTCCTACTTCTCAATAGTTTCCTTACCTCCTATGATTTTCTAAGGATATCCATATGCTTCTGGGAAACCTAATTCCAACTCCCCAGATCTAGATGAAAAGTGCATGACCTAACTTAAATCAGTCAACACATTGCATTCTCTAGGGCACAGTGATTGCTTCCAGGGCAGCTGTGTGACACAGGCTAATCCAATTGTAGTGGATTTCAGAACTTTTTCCTGCCTGGGAATTTCATATATGTTCTTCCTTGCTCTGCAGATGTAATATGTGAAAATGAGGCTTACAAGTACTGTAGCAATTTTGCTACCATGAGATAAATCAGACTGGTGCCCAGAGAAAGAAAGTGCCAAAAGAGTAAGAACAACTGAGCCAGAGCTCTAATCAAATCATGCTTGGAACCTTGCTGCTGTGGACCTTTTTTGACTTCCATGAACCATTACAGTTCCTTTACTAATGAGGCAATTTTGATTTGGGTTTTATGTCACTTGTAGTCAAAAGCATTTGTTATATTGCCCAAAGCAGAACACTCAATTCTCCTCTTCCCAGACCTACTATTCCTGAAATCTTCCCCATCTCAGTGAGCTAACTGTTCAAGCCAAATGTCTGTCATCCTTGATTCTTCTCTTTTCTTCATCCCATATATCTTTTATCATCATGTCTCTTGATTTCCCAGCCACTACATTTGCTCTCCCATACCACTGCAACACCACCCTGTTTCACTGTCTTCCTGTTTCCACTACTTCCCTCTTTCAACCCATTCTCCACACACAGAGTGAACTTTTAAAACATATTCAGGTCGAGGCACCTGGGTGGCTCAGTCTGTTAAGCATCTGCCTTTGGGTCATGATCTCAGGGTCCTGGGATCGAGCCCTGTGTAGGGCTCCCTGCTCAGCAGGGAGTCTGCTTCTCCCTCTGCCTCCCCCCACCCACCGCTCATGCTCATTCTCTCTCTCGCTCTAAAATAAATAAATAAAATCTTAAAAAAAAATATTCAGGTCATACCACTCTCCTGTTGAAATCTTTCAGGGGCTTCCCATCACACTCAGCATAAAACCCATACTCTTCACTGTGATGTAAAAGGTCCTACGTGATCTGGCCCTTGCTTATCTCTCCATTTGCATTTCTTATCACTCTCCTCCTAGCTTACTCCATTCCAGATACATTGACCTTCTTCCTGTTCCTTGCTTTCAACCTCAAGGCCCTTGCACTTACTGTCCCCTTTCTTTTTCTTCCTTTTCTTTTCCTTCCTTTCTTTTTCTTTTCTTTTCTTTTTTTTACCGTCCACTTTCTTTTTTTTATGTTATGTTAGTCACCATACATTACATCATTAGTTTTTGATGTAGTGTTCCATGACTCATTGTTTGCGTATAACACCCAGCGCTCCATGCAGAACGTGCCCTCTTTAATATCCATCACCAGGCTAACCCATCCTCCCAACCCCTCCCCTCTAGAACCCTCAGTTTGTTTTTCAGAGTCCATAGTCTCTCATGGTTCGTCTACTCCTCCTATTCCCTCCCTTCATTATTGCCCTCCTGCTATCATCATCTCCTCCTCCTCCTCCTTCTTCTTCTTTTTAACATATAATGTATTATTTGCTTCAGAGGTACAGATCTGTGATTCAACAGTCTTGCACACTTCACAGCACTCACCATAGCAAATACCCTCCCCAATGTCTATCACCCAGCCACCCCATCCCTCCCACCCCCCACCACTCCAGCAACCCTCAGTTTGTTTCCTGAGATTAAGAATTCCTCATATCATTGAGGTCATATGATACATGTATTTCTCTGTTTGACTT
>NC_138385.1:2585228-2610519 GCF_054177405.1 Leptonychotes weddellii | reverse complement strand
CCCCTCTCTCTCATTCTTCTTCTGAGATCCCAATTATTCTAATGTTGTTTCGTCTTATGGTATCGCTTATATCTCGAATTCTGTCCTCATGATCCAGTAGTTGTTTATCTCTCTTTTTCTCAGCTTCTTTATTTTCCATCATTTGCTCTATATCACTAATTCTCTCTTCTGCCTCATTTATCCTAGGAGTTAGAGCCCCCATTTTTTATTGCACCTCACTAATAGCCTTTTAAATTTTGACTTGGTTAGATTTTAGTTCTTTTATTTCTCCAGAAAGGGTTTCTCTAATAACTTCCATGCTTGTTTTCAAGCCCAGCTAGTTTCTTTCAAATCATCTTTCTGAACTCTAGTTCCAACATCGTACTAATGTCCGTATTGAGTAAGTCCCTGGCAGTTGGTATTGCCTCTTGTTCTTTTTGTTGAGGTGATTTTTTCCATCTTGTCATTTTGTCCAGAGGAGAATAGATGAATGAGAGTACAAAATGCTAACAGGGTAACAACGTTCCCAGCAAATATACTCTAAACAAATCAGAAAATCCTGAAAGTGGGGGAAAAGAAAGGGAAAGAAAGAAAAAAGAAAAGGAAAAAGATAAAAACAAAACAAAAAAAAGAACAAAACAAAAAAAACAGAATATGATCAAATATGATCAGGCTGGTACATAGATCAGTGCCATACACTAGATTTGGGGTATATTTTGGTCTGTTAGAAGAAAGTGCCTCCCAAAATTTTAAAGAAAGAAAAACTTATATATGTACAAAAATAAGGGTTAATATGATGAAGGGATGGAATATGACTGTAAAGATGAAAATTATAGAAAATTTTATAAAAGGAATTGATAAGTTGTTTGAAAAAAGAAAGAGGATTTAAAAAAAAAGAAAAAAAGGGAGAGAATATGATCAGGCAGGAGACTAGAACAAAGCCATACACTAGAGATTTAGGGTCTATTTGGTCTGTTAGAAGAAACTGTATCCCAAAATTTTAAAGAGAGAACCACTTATATATATATATGCCAAAAATAAGGTTAACTACTATGAAGGGATAGAATATGACTCTAAAAATGAAAAATAAAAATGTTTTTTAAAAGAGGGATTGATAAGATGTTGGTTGAAAAAGGGAAAATGAAAAATTAAAAAAAAAAGACAGTTAAAAAAATTAACTTTGAAAGACTAAAGAATCATGGTTAAAAAACCATGAATTCTATGTGCAGTATTCCCCTAGTGCTGGAGTTCTGCTGTTCTCATTGATCAGTAAACTTGGTCTTGGCTGGCAGTTCTTGCTCTCTTCTGGGGGAGGGGCCTGTTTCCGTGGTTCCCAAATGTCTTTGCCGGAGGTGGAATTGCCCTGCCCTTGCTGGTCCGGGCTAAGTAATCTGCTCAGGTTTGCTCTTGGGAGCTTTTTTCCCTGCAAACTTTCCGTACAGCTTTGGAGGATGAGAGTAAAAATGGCGGCCTCCCAATCTCCACCCCAGAGAACTTGGGGCCCCACTCCTCAGTGAGCCCGCAGAGAAAAGCAGTCAGTCCCTCCCATCTCCCTGGTCTCCCGCACTCCGTGCTCACCTGGCCTGTGACCAAGCTTTCTGTCTCTGGCGCAGGACCCTGTGTGGAGTCTCCAAACCCAGCAGATCCCTGCGGTGCGCTCCTGCGCCACTCCTCCTGGGGGAGGAAGGGGAGTCTCCCCGGATCTGCCGCTTGTTGGGTCCCTCCTGGAAGAGCAGGGGCCCGACTGTGACACAGATCAGTTTATGGCAACCCCGAGCTGAGAGCCCACTCCTCGGCTCCGTCTCTGCATCCGGCTTCCCCACTCCAGTACCTAGGAGCTCTGCCACAGTCAGGCACTCCTGGTCTTTCTGTGATCCCGAGGGTCCTGAGACCACACTGTCCCAGTGAGGGTTCCACCCCCTGCTTAGCCACTGGAGCAACGTCCCTCAGCGGAGCCGACTTCTAAAAGTTCCGATTTTGTGCTCCACTGCTCTATCACTTGCCAGTAGTGGCTGACGGAGGCCCCCTCCCCCGCCATCTATCCTCCCGAACGTCGCCTCGGATTCACTTCGCACGTCCTACCTTCCAGAAAGTGGTCGCTTTTCTGTTCAGAGAGATGTTGCTCTTCTTTTCTTTGATCTCCTATTGAGTTCGTAGGTGTTTAGAATGGTTTGATCCCTATCCAGCTGAATTCCTGGGACCAGATGAAATCCAGGTCTCCTACTCCTCAGCCATCTTACTCCACCTCTCCACAAATGATGCTTAATTAGGCAGTTGTAACGCAATTTCAAGGAATGAACCAATAGGCAAATGAACAGTCTTCCAATCTCAATCTGGGCATTTGTCCCTCAAGCTCTTGCTGGTTCTCATTTTCCTGTTTTCCCTGGAGGACCAGAAGGTGGTGCCAGTCTCCATCCCCACTGCTCTCCCTGTGTGGACCTGTGCAAGACACACACGTCTTCTTGCTGCCTCTGCTCTTGGAGGGGCAGCCCCTTGGGGTGCTGAGCTCCCCTCTCAGTTGAGCACCACCCTGGGGGGCTGGCCTGGGTGCAGCCTCAAGTTGCCGCTGCTAAGTGCTGCTGCCACCACCACTGCAGAAGGAGGAGATGAAAAGACACCAAGGGCAGTACTCGGTCTACAGCATCCCCACACTGCCTGTCACTTTCTTTAATCACTTTCCCCCCAAGAACTTGTATGACTGCTTGCTTTTCATCATTTAAGTCTGAGCTCAAATATTCCTGTAAGGCCTTCCCTGACCATCTTACACAAATTAACTAGCATTCTTTCTACCACCCAAACACTATCCCATTCCTCTGTTTTATTTTTGACAAGATATCATAATGATCTAAAATTATTTTACTTATTGACTTATTTATCTTATATCTCTCCACACTAATTTTTTATATTTCATGGTGGTAGAAGCTAAGCCTATCTTCTTCACAACTGAATTATCAGAACCCAGTAGGTTATCCATAAGTGGCTGCTAGATGAATGAGTAAATGTCCAAATGACATAGACCTGGCATATCAACCAAGGGAAAGCCAAAAGCAAAAGGGTTTCAGATAATTACAAGTTTAGTAAGTATTATAATGTAGGAGTCTCAGAGAATAGCAAAAAAATATATATATGCTAATCAAAGAAACTGTAACTCCAGGACACCCTCCACCCAACATATACATTTAAGCCATGAATCCAGGGAAACCTTTTCTGATTATGACAGAAGCTTCAGTTAAAGCATTTACTGCTAAGGTGTTGTTGAGGATATTGCTCATTATGGTCCATATTGTCCCTTCCATGAGGACCACCTCCAGAAGCAATTCCTTTCTCATATCATTGGAAATAGTTTGGCTTCTATGAGCAACTGGTTGTTTTTTTATCTTTTGAATCCTGAGGATCACAAAATGGAGACTTTTTCTCCTAGCACTGGGCTGCCAAAAGATCTCAAGCTTAACTGAAAGCTCAGGATCCCACAGTATGCATTGTATGTACAAACTTACTCCTGGCTCCATCTTTTTCTTTTTCACTAATTTGTATTTTCCCTTAGCCTTCATACTTCAATCTCTTAAAAATCCAATTATACTCTGTTTTTGAAATTTTTCTTAATTCCATTTTTGAGGAAGGGGAAGTATAAAAATAAATAAGCTTATAGGTACATTATGGTCATCTGTTTTTGGGACAGGAATCTTTTGAGAATGTAGTAAGTACATGAATCAGGAGCTTCTAATCCCTTGGTCCATATTTATCAGAGGATTTTGAAGGCTTTAGTAGTCACCAAGGCTGTTTTTGAGAGCTCACTTTCCTTCCTATGATGAGCAAATATGAAACTGAACCAGCAGGTAAAGGACATTTCTAGCTTGCTGCCCTGGTCCCCATCTTGTTTGATCCACCAACCACTGACAACAGTCCTCTCTCCATCCATCTTACCATTAGACTAAAAACCAAGATAAGGGCTCCATCCTGTCGGCAACAAGGAGCTATTAAAGTTTTTAGGCAAAGTTAGTCTAAGACATATTACTTTGGCTTCAATAATTTGGCACAAGTTAGAGAGGAATAAGACTAGAATCAAGATGATTTACCAAAAAGCTGTTACAGTAAGCTAGGTTAGAAGTAACAAGTGCTGTATCAGTCAAGGTCCAATCTAAAAAACAGAAGCCACTCTAATTTTTGCAAGAGGAAAAATGTAGCACAGGGAGTGGTTATATCAAGATGGAATTACTGAGGACTCAGACTGTATAAGATGAAGCAACCCAGAGATAAGCAACAGCAGGAAACTGCTACCATACCTAGCCTAGAAGGACAAAGAATAGAGCCAGTGTATCCAGAGTCCTGAGGCACCTGATAGAAAATAGAATCACAGAGAGTCTATTAGTGGGAGATGGAGTCACAGAGGATATAGATGTGGCTCAAGGCAGAGAGAGAAGAAGTCACTCTCTCATCTTCCTTCTTTCATCCTCTCACTCAGTCTCCCTCCATGAGGTATAAGAGCCAAGGAAATTTGGCCTGAAAAACAGAGTGGAGCAGGAGAAGTGTCATGAATGGATCTGAGAGAAAATGGACCAGCATAAGGGCCCACATACCAAAATGGTTTCAGTGGGGACAGAGAAGAGAAGGTAGAGTCAGAAACCATCTGGGATTAAAATTGACAGTAGTATTGATCATTGATTTCCATCCTGATTATGGCTGGAATAACCATGGTGCTCTTATACAGGAGATAAGGCTATTTGGGGCCCTGCTGAAATTGAGATGCCTGTTAGGCCTTAGGTGGACGGGTCTGGGAGACAAACATATACTCTTCTCTAAATGTCAGAAGAGAGGTCAAGCTGGAGGCAGGGAATGGATGATAATAGGCAGAAAGTACATGGTGTCAGAAATGAGAGGTTGGAAAGGCCTGGGGCTCAGTCTGGAAGAGCATCTTCACTTAGTATTTAGATGGAGAGAACAGAGAGATAGGCCAGTGATGGGAAGAAAGCCAGGAGAAAGTGTTGTGTGAGAAAAAGGAGAGGAAGGCTCTAGGTCTTCTATCCCAGTGACTTTGGACAAACCCAGCCCTCTCTTCTCCTGCATTCCCTTCCTCCCTCCCATAGCCTCTGCTTGGATCTACTCTAATAATGTGGGGTATTGCAAAGCCTTAAGTTTGAGAGCTTGCAAGCCCTGCCATCACCATTGGTAGTGCCATGCAACATAACCTGAGTGCTTCCTCTCTTCTGTGCCAAGCAGTGTGCTGGGTAATACTGAGGCCACCAAGAGGCTCAGAAGCAGTCATGGCCCTCTGAGATCCTATCCTGTAGTCTAAATGAAGTACTCACATGCACAGAGCCACTCTTATACAGAAGCATACTCTATGGAACTAGAACATGAGAAGATGGATGTTTGAGTCCAGAGAGGAAGCTAAAGAGGGGCAGGTGTCTTTTAGGAGGTGAATCTCAGTTGGGGCTAAAGAAAGATGAATCTGAGAGAGGAGGGCAAGAGTGTTAGGAATAAAACCCTAGAGGCATGGAGGACAGGAGCAATAGAGCCCAAGCTGGAGATGGAACAAATTATTCAAGCTAGGGATAGTGGGAAGCCAGGAAGGTGAGGTAGAAGATTCGGAAGGTAGTAAGAAAACTGACCTGACCCTCTCACATTATGGCTCTCACTCCTCACCACTGGCCTGGTTTCTGAGCACTTCCACATGCATTCTTACACTAGAGCTACATGCAACCTTAGGGCCCTATCACCATAAGTAAAGCAGCCTTCAACTGCTTTCCACCACATTTCCTATTGAATCTTCTTTGTAGAGATTAGAGATTAGCAGGTTTGACATAACCTAATCTGGTCATTTATCAGTGTATTCTAACTTCCCTCCTTCAATAAACTGTAAGCTCCCTGAAGCTTTGTTTGGCTGTACCTGGAGTGCCTAACACAATATTGCACAAAATTGGTGCCCAGTAAACATTTGTTGACTGACTGAAAGCTAGAAATGATTAAAGAAGGAGTCTTGAGAAATTTAAAAATACATTAAATTGAATTAAAATAAAAATACACATCCAACAAAGTGGTCCTTGAGGGAAATTTATAGCATACTTAAATGCTTATATTAGAAAAGAAGAAAGATCTAAAATCAGTAATCTAAACTTCTACCCTAGGAAACTAAAGAAAGAACAAATTAAATTCAAAGCAAGATGAAGAGAGGAAATACTACAAGCTGCAGGAGAAATCAATAAATTGAGACAGGAAAACAATAGAGAAAAATCAATAAAACAAAAAACCAAGTCTTTGAAAAGATCATTAAAATTGATCAAACTCTAACCAGACTAACAAGAAAAAAGAAAGAAAAGCAAATTACCAATATCAATGATGAAAGAGGGGACATCCCTAGTGATCCCATGGACATTAAATTGATAACAGAATACTACAAATAGCCCTATGGCCATAAATTCAGTAACTTAGATGAAAGAGATCAATTCATGGAAAGATACAAACCACCAAAATTCACACAAGGAAAAATAGACGACCTCACTGGCCTTGTATCTATTAAATTGATTCACAGACATAATACAAAATCCCAGCAAAAATTTTTGTGGATACAGATGAATTTATTCTAAAATGAGGGGAGTGGGCGGAGTATGGGCAAAATGGGTGAAGGGGAGTAGGACATAAAGACTTCCAGTTATGGAATAAATAAAGTCATAGGAATAAAAGGCATAGTATAAAGAATATAGTCAATGATATTATAATAGTATTGTATGGTGACAGATGTAGCTACACTTGTGCTAAGCATAGCACAATATTTAAACTTGCCAAATCACTGTGTTGTACAACTGAAACTAATGTAACACTGTGTGTAAACTGTACTCAAATAAAAAATTAATAAAATAAAATAAAATAAAATTTATCTGGAGAGAAAAATGAACTAGAATAACTAAAACATTTTTGAAAGAGAATTAATTGGGATGGGTGTGTCTGACTTACTTCAAAACTTACTATATAGCTACAGTAATCAAGACTATGTTAGACACATAGATCAATGGAAAAAGAAAAAAACCAGAAATAGAACAATACAAATATTCCCAGCTAACTTTTGATAAAAATACAAAAGCAATTCAGTGGCAGAAAGACAGCCTATTTAACAAACGGTGCTGAACAATTGGACATTCATAGGCCAAAACAAACAAAAAGTTGATTTTATCCTTACTCCTTACCAAAAATTAACATAAAAAATAATGGACTTAATTGTAAAGCATAAAGCTATAAAACTTTTATGAAAAATCAGAAAATTTTTAGGATGTAGGGTTAGGCAAAGAGTTCTTAAAACTTGACACCAAAAGCATGATTCATAAAAGTAAAAAAAAAATTAATAGACTATCAAAATTAAAAGTATTTGTTCTACAAAAGACTCTGTTAAGAGGTTTAAAACACAAAATAGAGATTGAGAGAAAATATTTGCAAATTACACATCCAATAAATCACAAGCATCTAGGATATGTAATGAACTCTCAAAACTCAACAGAAAAAAAAAAAAAACACCAAAAACCCAGACAATACAATTAGAAAATGGGCAAAAGACATGAGTGGATATTTCACTGAAGAGGATGTACAGAAGGATGGCAAATATGCACATGAAAAGATGTTCAGGATTAGTAGCTATTAGGGAAAATAAAAATCAAAACCACTATGAGATATCACTATACACCTATCAGAATGGCTAAAATAAACAATGGTGAGGACGTGGAATATTGCATCACTCATACATTGCTCATGGGGATATAAAATGGTACAGTCACTCTGGAAAACAGTTTGGCAGTTTCTTATAAAACTAAATGCAAGAATAATCCAAGATGGCAGAGGAGTAGGAGACCTTAGTTTTGTCTGGTTCAGGAATTCAGCTAGATAGCAATCAAATCATTCTTAACACCTGCAAACTCAGCCAGAGGTCTAAGTAAAGAATTGCTGCAACTCTACAAATAGAAAAGTCACCACTGTCTAGAAGAATGACAAGACAAAAACTCACCTCAAAAAAGAGAACAAGAGGCAGTACTGACTCCCAGGGACCTAATCAGTATGGATATGATTAAGATACTGGAAATAGAGCTCAGAATAATAATTATAAAACACTAGCTGGACTTGAAAAAAGCATAAAAGACACCAGAGAATCTCTTTCTGGAGAAATAAAAGAACTAAAACCTAATCAGGTTGAAATCGAAAAATCTATTAATGAGATGCAATAAAAAATGGAGGCTCTAACTGCTAGGATAAATGAAGAAGAAAGAATTAGTGATACAGAAGACCAAATGATGGAGAATAAAGAAGCTGAGAAAAAGAGAGATAAACAAATAGTGGATTACAAGGGGAGAGTTTGAGAGATAAATGATACCATAAAGTGAAACAATAGTAGAATAACTGGGATCCCAGGAGAGGAAAGAGAGAGAAAGGCAGAAGGTATATTGGAGCAAATTATAGCTGAGAACTTCCCTAATCAGGGGAAGGAAACAGATATTCAAGTCCAGGAGGCACAGAGAATTCCCCCTCAAAATCAATAAAAATAGGTCAACACCATGACATATAATAGTGAAGCTTGCAAATCTCAGAGACAAAGAGAAAATCCTGATAACAGCTCAGGACAACAGGTCCATAACCTTCAAGGGTAGAAATATTAGACTGGCATGATATATTCAGGGTGCTAAATGAGAAAAATATGCAGCCAAGAATACTTTATCTAGCAAGACTATCATTCAAAAAAGGAGAGATAAAAAGCTTCCAGGACAAACAGAAATTAAAAGAATTTGTGATCACTAAACCAGCCCTGTAAGAAATATTAAAGGGGATCCTTTAAACAAGGAGAGAGCCTAAAAGTAACATAGACCAGAAAGGAACAGAGACAATATACAGAAACAGTGACTTTACAAGTAATACAATGGCACTAAATTCATATCTTTCAGTAATTACTCTGAATGTAAATGGGCTAAGTGCCCCAATCAGAAGACACAAAGTATCAGATTGGATAAAAAAGCAAGACCCATTGATATGCTGTCTGCAAGAGACTCATTTTAGACCTCAAAACACCTCCAGATTGAAAGTGAGGGGGTGAAAAACAATTTATCATGATAATGGAAAAAGAAAGCTGGGGAGCAATCCTTATATCAGAGAAATTAGATTTTAAACCAAAGACTATAATAAGAGATGAGGAAGGACACTATATCATAATTAAAGGGTCTATCCAACAAGAAGACCTAATAATTGTAAATATTTATGCCCCTAATATGGGAGCAGCAAATTATATAAACCATTAATAACAAAATTAAAGAAACACATTGATAAAAATACACTAATAGTAGGGGACATTAACACCCCACTCACTGCAATGGACAGATCATCTAAGCAGAAGATCAAGAAGGAAATAAGGGCTTTGAATGACATACTGGATCAGATGGACTTAACAGATATATTCAGAGCATTTCATCCTAAAGCAAGAGAATAAACATTCTTCTCAAGTGCACATGGAACATATTCCAGACTAGATCACATACTGGGTCACAAATCAGGTCTCTAACAGTACCAAAAGATTGGGATCATTCCCTATGTACTTTCAGACCACAATGCTTTGAAATTTTAATTCAATCACAAGAGGAAATTTGGAAAGAACTAAAAAACATGGAAGTTAAAGAGCATCCTACTAAAGAATGAATGGGTCAACCAGGAAATTAAAGAAGAATTAAAAAAAAAGTCATGGAAACAAAAGAAAATGAAAACACAACTGTTCAAAACCTTTGGGATGCAGCAAAGGCAGTCCGAAGAGGCAAGTATATAAGAATACAAGCCTTTCTCAAGAAACAAGGAAGGTCTCAAATATGCAAACTAACCTTTACACACCGAAAGAACCTGGGGAAAGAACAGCAAATAAAGCCTAAACTCAGCAGGAGAAGAGAATTTATAAAGATTAGAGCAGATATCAATGAAATAGAAACCAAAAGAACAGTAAAACAGATCAACAAAACTAGGAGTTGGTTCTTTGAAAGAATTAATAAGACTGATGAACCCCTGGCCAGACTGATCAAAAAGAAAAGAGAAAGGACCCAAATAAATAAAATCATGAATGAAAGAGGAGAGTTCACAACCAACACTAAAGAAATACAAACAATTATAAGAACATATTATGAGAACTATATGCCCACAAATGAGGCAATCTGGAAGAAGTGGATGCATTCCTAGAGATGTATAAACTACCAAAACTGAAACAGGAAGAAATAGACAACCTGAACAGACCCATAACCAGCGAGGAAATTGAATCAGTTATCAAAAATCTCCCAAAAAACAAGAGTCCAGGGCCAGGTGGCTTACCAGGGGAATTCTACCAAACATTTAAAGAAAAATTAATACCTATTCTTCTGAAGCTGTTTCAAAAAAATAGAAATGGAAGGAAAACATCCAAACTCATTCTATGAGGCCAGCATTACCTTGATCCCAAAACCAGACAAAGATCCCACCAAAAAGGAGAATTACAGACCAATATCCCTGATGAACAAGGATATAAAAATCCTCACCAACTTCCTAGCCAATAGGATTCAATAGTACATTAAAAAAATTATTCCCCACGACCAAGTGGGATTTATTCCTGGGCTGCAAGGGTGGTTCAACATCCTCAAATCAATAAATGTAATACACTACATTAATAAAAGAAAGAACAAGAACCATATGATACTCTTAATAGATGCAAAAAAAGCATTTGACAACGTACAGCATCCTTTCTTGATTAAAACTCTTCACAGTGTAGGGATAGAGGGTATATACCTCAATATCATAAAAGCCATCTATGAAAAACCCACAGTGAATATCATACTCAATGGGGAAAAACTGAGAGCTTTTCCCCTAAGGTCAGGAACACAGCAGGGATGTCCACTATCACCACTGCTATTCAACATAGTACTAGAAGTTCTAGCCTCAGCAATCAGACAACAAAAAGAAATAGAAGGCATCTGAGTCAGCAAAGAAGAAGTGAAACTCTCACTTTTTGCAGATGATATGATACTTTATGTGGAAAACCCAAAAGACTCCACCCCAAAATTGCTATAATTCATCAGGAATTCAGCAAATTGTCAGGATATAAAATCAATGCACAAAAATCAGTTGCTTTTCTATACACTAACAATGAGACAGAAGAAAGAGAAATTAAGGAGTCGATCCCATTTGGGTACATACAATTGCACCTAAAACCATAAGATACGTAGGAATAAATCTAATCAAAAGGCAAAGGATATGTACTGAGAAAACTATAGAACACTCATGAAAGAAATTGAGGAAGACACAAAGAAATGGAAAAATGTTCCATGCTCATGGATTGGAAGAACAAATATTGTTAAAATGTCTATGCTACCTAAAGCAATCTATACATTCAATGCAATCCCTATCAAAATACTATCAACTTTTTTTCACAGAGCTGGGACAAATAATCCAAAAATTTGTATGGAACCAGAAAAGACCCTGAATAGCCAGAGGAATGTTGAAAAAGAAAAGCAAAGCTGGTGGCATCACAATTCCAGACTTCAAGCTATATTACAAAGCTGTAATCATAAAGACAGTATGGTACTGGCACAAAAACAGACACGTAGATCAATGGAACAGAATAGAGAACTCAGAAATTGACCCTCAAATCTATGGTCAACTAATCTTTGACAAAACAGGAAAGAATATCCAGTAGAAAAAAGACAGTCTCTTCAACAAATGGTATTGGGAAAATTGGACAGCCACATGCAGAGCAATGAAACTGGACCATTTTCTTACACCATACACCCAAAAATAGATTAAAAATGGATGAAAGACCTAAATGTGAGAAGGAATCCATCAAAATCCTAGAGGAAAACACAGGCAGCAACCTCTTTAACCTCAACCACAGCAACCTCTTGCTAGACACATCTCCAACGGCAAGAGAAACAAAAGCAAAAATGAACTATTGGGACTTTATGAAGATAAAAACTTTTATATAGCAAAGGAAATAATCAACAAAATAAAAGGCAACTTAAAGAATGGGAGAAGATATTTGCAAATGACATATCAGATAAAGGGCTAGTATCCAAGATCTATAAAGAACTTATCAAATTCAATACCCAAAAAACAAAAAGAATCCAGTCAAGAAATGGGCAGAAAATATGAACAGACATTTCTCCAAAGAAGACATACAAATGGTCAACAGACACATAAAAAATGCTCAACATCCACTGGGTATCAGGGAAATACAAATCAAAACCACAATGAAATATCACCTCATACCTGTCAGAATGGCTAAAATTAACAACTCAGGAAACAACAGATGTTGGCAAAGATGCAGAGAATGGCGAGCCCTCTTACACTGTTGGTAGGAATGCAAATGGTGCAGTCACTCTGGAAAACAGTATGGAGATTCCTCAAGAAGTTAAAAATAGAGCTACCTTATGACCCAGCAATTGTAGTACTAGGTATTTATCCAAAGGATACAAACAGTTATTGAAGGGGCACATGCACCCCAATGTTTATAGCAGCAATGCCCACAATAGCCAAACTATGGAAAAAGCCCAGATATCCATTGATAGATGAATGGATAAAGAAGAAGTGGAATACTATTGGAATACTAATGGAATATTATTCAGCTGTCAAATATTGAAATCTTGCCATTTGCAATGACGTGGATGGAACTAGAGGGTATTATGCTAAGCAAAATAACTCAATCAGAGAAATACAATTATCATATGATCTCACTCCTTTGTGGACTTTAAGAAACAAAACAGAGGAGCATAGGGGAAGGGAGGGAAAAATAAGAGAAGATGAAATCAGAGAGGGAGACAAACCATAAGAGACTCTTAACCATAGGAAACAAACAGGGTTGATGGGGGGGTGGGGGTATGGGGTAACTGGATGATGGACATTAAGGAGGGCACTTGATGTAATGAGCACAGGGTATTATATAAAACTGATGAATCACTGAACTCTACCCCTAAAACTAATGATATGCTATATGTTAATTAATTGCATTTAAATTAAAAAATAGAAAAAAACTGAATATGCAATTACCATATGACCCATAGATCCCTGAGCATTTGTCCTGAGAAGTGAAAACTTGTTTTCACCCAGAACCTGTACGTAAATATCCAGAACAGTTTTATTCATAATAGCCAAACAACAGAAACAATCTGATAACTTTCAATGGGGTAATGGTCAAACAAACTGTGGTACATACACATACCATGGAATACTACTCAGCAATAAAAAGACATGAACTATTGATATATACAACAATGACCTGGATAAATCTGCAGAGAATAATGCTGATTGAAAAAAGCCAATCCCCACAGCTTATGTACAATTCAATTTATATAATATTCTTGAAATGACAATAATATAGAAATGGAGAATAGATGACTGGTTACAAGAAGTTAAAGAGGGAGGTGAGATAGGAGGGTAGTAGATGTGTCCATAAATGGACAGTATGAGGGATTCTTGAAATGATGGAAATGTTCTGTATCTTGACTGTATTCATGTCATTATCCCAGTTGTGATATTATACTACCACAATTTATAATAAGTTACCATTAGCGGAACTGGCTAAAGGGTACAAAGAATGTCTTTTTATTATTTATGACTGCATGTGAGTCTACAATTATCTCAAAATTAAAGTTTAATTTAAAAAGTTGTCTGCAGTTTATTGCCTGCACTGGGTGTGAACCACTCCCATTGCCCTGCCTTTGGGAGGCTACTACTCTACCTCAAGCTTCTTAACAAAAAATGACCCAACTGGTATTGGATTTGGGTGTCCAAAGACTACGATTTTAGTGCTAGGGAGTACTATCATTGATTTTCAGTAGTATAAGGTTTTTGGTTATTTTGAGGACCTTCAGTTGCTTACAGCATAAGGTGGAATGCAAAAAAGCAAAATAAAAAAACAAAACAAAACAAAATGACGATGATGTAAGTGACCTAGATATGATGTATTTGTCTGCCTTTCTGGGGGTTCACTGCCACCCACCATATCATTCCATATTGTGCTTGACATTGTGCCCTGCTCCCCCAAAGCACACAGACAGAAACAACAAGCCCTTTTCCTCCTTTCCCATAGGATAAAATATGATCTTTTATGTTGTTATTTTTTTCAGTGCTCAGACGTCACCCAGTCCTTATCATTCCCATATGGCTTACTGTGGACTTTCTGGTCTGATCCCCAATCCTGTAGTACCCCCACCTTTCTCCCTTCTTATACATCTGCCTATTTTCTTCTTCCCTTCCTTCCTCCCCACATACAGAGGAATCATGAATACAGACATGTGTGTGCACACACACACATACACACACACACATCTTTTCACAATTTGTTGATTTTAATCATCACTATTGGCATACCCCATAGATGTAAGATTTGGTCTCTAAACCACTGGGCATTTCTCAGGGGCCAGACCTCGGAGACTTCACAGATAGCTCTGAGGTCTCTGTCCTTGCTCTGAAGTTACTGCCAGGCAAGAACAGGGTAGGAGTCCTGGGGAGGTGTAAAGGAGGAAGAAGAAGAAGACCTTGGGTGTGGTCATATCACCTTGACACTGTTTCTGGACCTAAGTTGGAGGGCATCTTCCTCTTCTTCCTTTTGATGCTTGGGATTGGTTGTTCTATAACTTTGACAGGGATTTGTGGTTTCCTGATCACCTTTGCCTTGTCAAAATTTCCCAGTGGTCTACCCAGGGTGCCTGACCTACCTATATATACCTCCTTCTAGGACAACGAGGAGCCATACTCAGGCTTTGATTGGTCAGCAAGGTTCTCCTCTAGGCAATGGTAGCCCTGGGGGAGGGCCTTAGACATTGCCATCCTGACCTGTCCTTGGGTAGGGGGTAGTGCTGGGGAGGCCAAGACGAAGCTTAGACTTAACAAAGCACCATCGTGACACTTCCGTGGTGGGGGTGGAGGGGTGAGTTTGAGGAAGCTGCGATGCTTTGGTTGGAGAAAAGGGACATTTCTTCAGTACCCATAAAGAACCATCTCAAACCAACTGACATCTGCTCCTCACTACCCCATGTTCAGTTCAGTGGGTCACATGGCAGGGAGAGTGTTTCCAACAAACCTTTCCCCAAGGTCACCCATTTTAGTGGTTCATTGTGTTCTCTCCCACCCTTCATTCACCATTAATTAGTTTTTGTATGTCTTACCTAAAATCCCTCCAAGTAAAGTGGATGTATTTAAGTTTCTGTGGAGATGTGAATCATCCCACTTCCCTCCGAAAATTTCTCTTATGAACCTCTCTATGAAAACCACTCACTTATTGGATACTACCAAGGAAATTTTCTATTTCACATCCTTTTCCCAGTGTCCATGTAGATTTCCTCAGTTTTCTGTTTTCCAGGTTGAAATAACTGCCTTCAGGCTGTCTTCAGTGAATAGATTTGCTCAACTGGGTATCTTAGTTTTGTTTCAAATCTGAGGGAGTTGTGTTCATCTCAGTAGGAATGGTACCCAGACTTGGGTTTTAACAGTGTAGAATGAATGAGGCGGGTATTTACATGCCGAAAGTCTGGTTTGATGTTTGCATGTAAGAAACTACACTCCCCCACACCAATCTCCCCAGGGAACTCAGGGAGTGAGAGCCTTGGTGTGAAGGACACAGACTCAGCAGTGTGCAGGTGGAGGGGGACCCAACCCTGCCTGCCAGAGCCTGGGTGAGGAGCCCAGGAAGGACCGAGGGGATCCCCCCCCATGCTGCCCATTCCCCTCTCTTGCCCCCACCTAGCCCACCCTGGAACTCATCTCTGTCTGACGTGCTGTCAGCCCTAGGGGACCCCTTCCTATGGGGTCCGGATGTGACGAGCGCCAACTTCTGCCTCAGAGGCCTGAGAGACGCCAGGACCGTGTGTGGGAGGCCGGATCTTGGTCGGGCGAGGCCAGGCGTGCAGGTAGACCCACCGTGAGGGAGCACAGAGTGGGGGGTTGGGGGACCCCCAGGAGCCAGGTCGCCCATGCCGGCACCCCAAAAGACCCTCGGCAGGGGCTGAGTCGTCAGACTGAGCTCTTCCCGCCGGGGCCCAGGGCAATGGACACGTGTCCCCAGAGGGACGGGCCCAGGCCCTCCCTGGGGCGGGTATGTACTACCAATTAACAGAAATTGAAATGTACAAAGATAACATTAGTTATAATAAATCAAATTATGAAACATTTGGGTGAAAATATCACAAGGTATGGGCAAGACATATATACTAAAAACTCTAAAACATTGTTGAGAGAAATTAAAGAAGACCTAAATAATGGAGAGATACATTCTGCTGGTGGGTCTCAAGACAAAATATTGTTAAGACATTGATTTTCCCAAATCGTTCTATAGATTTACTGCACTCCCAATCAAAATAACCGTAGGCATTTTTCTGCAGACTTGACAAGCTAATTTTAAATTCATATGGAAACACAAATTACCTGGAATAGCCAAAATAACCTTGATGAAAAAAAAAAAACAAAGTCAGAAGACTTACACTTCCTAATTTCAAGATTTATTATAATGCTAAAGCAATCAAGCAAAATACACTACTATGATATACCATTACACACCTGTTAGTATGACTGAGAATCTGACATGCGGGGAAACTTCATAGTCCCAGGGAAGTCTAAATGGTTGGTCACCCTAATTAGATCTGTATAAAATTTTATAAAATGCAAACTAATATATAGTGGTAGAAATTATATCAGGGGTTGCTTGGAATTAGAGAAGGGGAGGGAATGAGTGAGGGAGGAGCTATGAAGTGGTAAGGAAACTTTTGATTGTGATAGATATGCTCATTATCTTGATTGTGGTGTTGCTTTCACAGGCATATATAAATGCCCAAAGACATGAAATTGTATGCTTTAAAAATGTGCAGTTTATTCTATGTGAATTATACCTCACAGTTTTGCTAAAAATAAAAATATTGTCTTGGTTGTATCTTGAAGGCTTCATATATATTGCTTTCACTAGCATTAAGTTCTAGGTATTGTTATATTTCCATTGTGATTTCTGATTAAAATCCTAAGTTATTTAGAAGTGCATTTTTAAATAATTTCTAAATGCATGGTTATTTATCTTTTTTGTTATTACTTTCTTATCTAATTTTGCAGTGGTAAAAGATCAGTCTGTATGATATCTAATGCTTTAAAATCTATTTAGGTTTTCATTATAGACTAGACCATGATCCTTTTTTGGGGGGTGTAAATATTTTATGGATGAGAAAAATCTGTGGTCTGTAATGGTTGGCTAAAACTTTATATATGTTCATTAGGTCAGGCTAATGTGCCTTTCCCCACCATGCATGAAACTGGTCCTTCTTGATCTAGCTGGACTTGATAATGTTTTCTACTGTCTGTCCATTAGAATATTTTTGCTGTCACTATTGTAACATTTATTGTAATATGACTTGATTGTGGAGATTTTACAGTGTATTTTGAGGGAGCAAGAGTAGAATTATTACTTAGTATAAGAAGTACCTACTGTGAAAAACCCTTACCTGCAGCCTATTAATAGGAGTAGTGCATGGGGCTATATATATATATATATACCCTATGCAAGTAGCTAACAAAACAAAGGACATCTCCATCTGAATAAAGAAGGAAAACAGTCTCACAGGAATCACTAAGCCTAGGTGGGCTAGAACTCAAGACTGCTGTGAAAAGGGATTTGATAGGATCTGGTGATACAGTTTGGAGGGTCACAAACACTGAAGTTTCACTACTGATGCAGGACATGGGATTCTGGTACTAGAACCATGGAGGCCAACTGCTGGCTCAAGAAACAGGTGGTGCTAGCTAGCTTCACTGCCACTACTTCCAACCAAGTGGATTCTGTACAGTCACTGCTTCTTTCCATCTCTGGCCTTAGAGTCTAGGCAGCCAAAATGAATGACAAATGGCCATTCATCACTTTGATTTTTAATATCTACCTTCAACACACACACACACACACACACATCTCTTTCTTTCCATTACTGAAAATAATGCTATTTAACACCTTCACAATTGAAAAAAACACTCAACCCCATCCCATAAAGCATAAATCCAAAGGTTCATTTGTTCATGCATCCAATTCCAAGTTGAGGATCTCTACATGATATCCATCTCTCCCTTACTTACACTAGGATCCTGTACAAATAGTGTAACCTATGGACTAAATTTTAAAAATAAATATCCCCCAACACTCCTCATATGTATAAGTCAGTGTCCAGGTAGTAGCCAGGAACCAATTTTTCTTAACAGAGAGAATGTTATATAAAGAATTGCTAACTAGCATAACTTTTGTTAGGTAACTGAAAGGATAAAAAGAAAATTCTAAGCAATCATAGAGGTAGTGACTTCAGGAAGTAGAGTTGGTGCAACAGAGAAGAGATCAAAATTATTGAAACTCTTAGAAACTTACAGGAGCTGAAACCCAGAAGCAGGCAGGAGGAGTAAGTCATATCTCCCTTTTCTAGACTTGTAATCTTCTTTGAGCATCCCTTATTGGCAAAGCAGATTTGCAGAGTCTCAGCTTCAGTGTCACAGAGCAGAGCACAGAAGGATGGGTGTGGAGTTGAGAGAAAATTACTTAATATCTGGCATAGTCTAAGTACTCCTTTGGCCATTCAACATCAGTATATACCCTTTTACACTCCTATACCATACTTCTAAACTTTAATACAATAACCAACAACTCTGTGTCTGACAAGATCCAGCCATCCTTTATATAAAAGAAGACATTCTCACATTCTCTTCAAAATAAATCTTCAAAAATTATTGTATCTACTTTACATGATCAATCTCTGAGATATATTAATTTCTCCTCAAATTCAGTCACAATATATTTGAATATTATTTTATATAGAAATAAAACTTTAAAGTTAACCACCAACTAAACTTGTACTAAATAATAGGGGAAGGAGAAGAGAAGGGAAGGAAATTGAATGAATAATCTGTGTTTCTATATCTGGTCATGATATCTTCTTTCTTTCACTTCTCATTCCGTAATTCCCTTGCCCTCAGCTATGACCTCAACTGGTTAGGGTTTTTATCTGGTAGCATAGACCAAACCTTCATCCTTGAAGGATCTGAAGCTTTAATGGTCCTGCCTTTTTTTTTCTTAGTTGCTATAATTTTCCATTAACTTTTATTTTTGGATATAAAAGTACTTTTCTTAAAGTACTGAGGAGTCCCCTGGGTTCCAGACATGATGCTCAATGTCCTCATTTTATACCAGCAATCCAATTCCCTTTTGATAATTAAGATCAGTCACCACAGTCTGTATAATAATCCCTTTCTTTACCTCTTGGTTCAGTAGAATGAAGAGCCCAAAATGGTCAGGTAGTTGTCTTACCTTGTATTCAAAGCAACTATTGTATTCCCTCATGAAAGCATTGCTCCTCTGGAAACTAAGACTATTAAACCAGAAATGCTCTGAGTTGTGCACACTAGTAAGCATAAAGTTCACAAATATGTTATTAGGTATAATTATGAGAGAAGACATTCTTATCTCTATTCTTTGATGAACAGACCCATGCATTTTGGCTATTGGAAAGACAGGACCATATACTGGTGTTATATACTGAATTATGTCCCTTAAAAATGCATATGTTAAATCCCTAACCCTCCATGTGACTGTATTGGGTATACGGCCTTTAAGGAGTTAACTTAGGTTAAATGAGATCATAAGAGTGAAGCCCTATCTGATAAAAATGGAATCCTTATAGAAGAAAAGACACTAGTGTTCTCTCTCTCTCTCTCCAACATGTGAGTACACAGTGAGAAGGCAGCCATCTACAAGTCAGGAAGAGAGCTCTCACCAGAAACCAAACCCTGTTGGAACCTTGATCTTGGACATTCCAGCCTCCAGAACTGTAAGAAACTTCTATTGTTTAAACTATCTAATGTATGGTATTTTGCTATGCCAGCATAAGCAGACTGACACAACTGGTCTCTAATTCAAAGCATATATCATATTTTGTAAAACAGAACCCCATCATTTCAGGTTGTTTTGTCCCAGCAGTATGGTCTTTTACTTCTATTATGCCAGATACTTCAGAGTAATGAGGTATGTGGTAAAACAGTGAGTTACATGGGCATGAGCCTATTGTTACACTTTTTTTGCAGTCAAATTATTTCTTTGATGAAAAGCATTGCCATGTTGAACACCATTATGATAGATTAGGCAAACAATGAGCTCATGAATTGTGATAAAGGCAGAAGTATTTCAGATAGGGAGGGCAAACCCAGATTTGTAACACATCTATTCCCATAGAGATGAACCTCTTCCTCCTCCGTGTTAGAATATGGCCATAATAACCAGGCTGCCACCAGATGGCTAGCTGGTCTCTCTCAAGGAAATGTTGCCATATCAGGGACTTAGTGTTGTTCTCTGATGTTGGCAGATAAGATACTCAACAGTAATGATAACCAGGTAAGTTGTTGATCTCATGCATAACTTCCAACCCTGCCACCATGGCCACTCTGTTCATGGAATCACTGAATGAAGATTTGGATGGCTGGGAAAGAGGCTGGAAGAAATTGACAGAAAGTATTTTTTTTATGTTAATCACCATACATTATCTTTTTTATTTATTTAAAAAAAATTTTTTGAGATATAATTGGTATACAACATTATATTAGTTACAGGTATATGATGAGTCAATATTTATATATATTGCAGAATGGTCACTGCAATAATTCTAGTTAACAACCATCGCCATACATGGTTATAGACTTTTTTCTTGCAATGAGAACTTCTAAGATCCACTCTCTTAGCAACTTTCAAATATGTAATACGGTATTATTAACTATAGTCACCATGCTGTGAATGTACCTTTTTGTCTATGTAATCACTGAGCCGCCTCTGCAATGTATGCCATTAGTTAGCATTCACATGGTACCAATACCTTCATGCTCTGACCACTCTGAGAGGTCTTTTATTGTCACCAGTCTACCAATTCCATGTCTTCCAAGTCCCTGACCATAAAACTAAACCATTGAGAAATGCCTATGAGTCAGCATAAATTTGTAGATCTGGCCATCTTTCATTCCAGATCAAGTTGACAACAAAATGTAAACTTGAAACTTTGCCCACTGGGAGACTTTTCCTTCACCATTGTCCTTCAGGGTTACCTCTGAGTGGGGCTTTAATGGAGCAGATGTCCACTTCCAGAATTTCATACAGAAAATCTATAAAATAGGCCTGATCTCTTCTTAGCCAACTCATATAATATATTACCTATGAACCCATAGATGTGAATACAATGAGAGGAATCAATGTAGCAGGTGTCAGTCTGAGTCACCTATTCATGCAAATTACTTGGGTCTTTAAGGCCTGTCTCACCTGTTAGCTATCATTTCTACCTGATGATAAATTTCTGCTGTGTATGCTCAACTTTAAGGCTTTCTGGGTCAAATAATAACTAGTTCATGATAAGAAAGTGGGCTGCATGATCATTTGATATCACATAACTGGGTATTCTTTCCATATTAAAGCTCAGAAGCAATCCAGGGTTGTTTTGCAAAAACTAAGTATAGATTTTCTCCAAAATCCTAGAGATACAGTATATGATTCTCATAGTGGTGCTTCCCAGAGGTTCCATATAGCATTTCTATTTACCACAGATAATGAATCTGCTGGATTATAAGGCTAAAATGAAAAGGCAGCTTGCACTGTTCACTGCAGTTTGCACTTGCTTCTGAGTCGTTTCTTGCTCTGGCCCTCAACAATACTGGAAGGCTTATGGATTACTGAGCAAATAGTACAATTAGTATACTCAAATGTAATAAATATTGTCTCAAAAGTTAAAAAAAAAAGAATAAGGAAATCAAATTGTGCCTCTTTCTTTGGTAGGTGGTAAAAAGTGCAGGGATTTGTCTTTCCTTTTGGAGATACTATAGTGATTCTCCAAATCACTGGACCCTCAGAAACTTCAGTGAGGTAGTGGATCCCTGAATTTTCATGTTTTTTTTCTCACTTCTACTCTCTGGTTCATATATGTCTTACCAATGCAATTAAAGTACATGCCATTCCCTGTCCTTCTTGCTCATCATATGTAATCAACATAATGTTGTCAATAGAGTAGACCAGTGTGTAGTATGAGGTGTGCAAACAATCAAAATGTCTAGGCTCTACATTTTGGAAAAAAGCAGAATAATTGATGGCTCCTTGAGGAAAGACTGTGAAGATGTACTATGTGCTCTTCTGTGTAAAGCAAACTTTTCTGGTGGTCTTTAAAAATTAGTCTGGAGAAAAAGCATTGTAAAGTTCAGTAGATGAATAGCAAATGTCATGAGCTATGTTGATTTTCTTCAGTAGAAACACCATAGCTGCAAGAGCAGCTTAAAATTGAAATCATTACCTGATTAAGATAAAAATAATCAACAGTTATTCTCTAAGATCTATCTTTCTTCTCTACAAGCCAAAAAGATGAGTTAAGTGGAGGTTTTAAAAGTATCACCATCCTTGAATTTTGATGAGCTGTTAATTTTATCTTGTAATTTTATAGCCAGCATAATTTTGTTTATTGCCTTATTTTCAGTAATACTGACCCCACAGCTACAAGAAATAAATTATTTTGGGTCACCACAGCAGCTCTCTCTGGTTCTCTATGATTTGAATTTAAAGTATATAGACTCAATCTTGTCATTTTCATTCTGCACAAGCTCCATTTTACTCAAAAGAGTGCACCCAACTCTACAGACTTTGTAATCATAATTGCTCTCATAGCAGTCAGTATGGCAGTAGTTTGGACTCCCAAAGCATGTATGTTAACAAGAATCTCATGACAGTCCTCAGAAGATATACATGAATTACTAACATCCCAGTTTCTATTGACTCAGAGTTCAGCATTATGTTCTATCCCAACGATACAACCAAACTCATCTCCAAATACAAATTTAGGGTATTTCCTGGAACCACTTCTGTTACTACTTTCTTTATAAACCAGGAGACAGAAATAGCACAAATAATTTGAACAGAGAGGATTTAATATAAAGAATTATTTATTAGGTATAAAATTATTAACTACATGACTTTAAGGGTAAAATAAGAAAGCTCAAAGGGACCATGGAGGTAATATCTACAGGAAGTAGCAGGGCTGGTGGAACAAAGAGGAGAGGTTGGAATTGTTAAAACTTAGTAAAGACATTGAAACTGAGGGGAGGGGTCTTGTGTAATTGAAGCACGGACTTCTGATAAAAGAACCTTCTCAGCTGGTGTTGGTTTTTCTGAGCTTAGAGGAGCCTGACAACTAGACTTCTGGACTGGACAATATTTACCTGATTTCTCCAAAAAGATTTCAATGAAACTAGTTTTGCAAGTGTTAGAAAAACTGCAAATGGATTCATTTGCTTCTATCAGAAAGAACCTCATATGCCTAGGTAAATAAGCATTGCTGGAATGATGCCCAGTGGAACTGCAAGAAGACCATAGAAGCAAAGAGGAAAAAGCCAGTCTCTCCTTTTTCTTCCAAACTTAGTATCTCTCTGGTATCTTCTATTGGTAGAGATTAACAGGCATTCAGCAGGCAATGTAGAAATCTGGTTTACAAAGTCCCAGGCCCAGCATCACAAAGCAGGGTATAGAAGAAGAATTGAACTGAAATTAAAAAAAGAAAAAAAACATTAAAAAGCAAGTAATCCATAAAAAAAGAATGAGAGAAAATGATAAAATTAATTGATATATAAAAAGTATAGGGGCGCCTGGGTGGCTCAGTTGGTTAAATGTCTGCCTTCAGCTCAGGTTGTAACTCTGGGGTCGTGGGATGGAGCCCCGCATTGGGCTCTCTGCTCAGAGGGAGCCTGCTTCTCCCTCTCCCTCTCCCTCTGCCCTTCCCCCCTGCTCTTGCTAGCTCTCTTTTGCACTCATTCTCTCTCACATAAGTAAAAAAAAATCTTCAAAAGAAAGTACATATGACATAGCGAGTTCAGATATGAACAGTTAATCTTTTTTTCTGAAATAGGACATGAGGCTATGGGTGATATTTATGACTTATTTTCTTCAGTATCATTTCATGCTCTCATTTAAAATATTTTTATAGAAGTATTACATACATACATAAAAATAGACAAATTATATGCATAAATATCCATAAAGTATCATGATTGTATCACACCAAGGTCACAAAAAATCAGGTCAAGAAATAGAACATAACTAGCATCCCAGAAATCCCCTCAAAGACTTTTCTAATAACTCCCCCATCCAACCAACCTAAAGAATAACACTGTTCTGATGGTTAACATCATAGTTTTACATGTTTTCAACTTTATAATAATGGACACACAACATGTATTTTCTATATAAATATATTTCTACATTCTTGCATTTAATAGTAGTTTATTCATTTTTGTTAATGTGTTAGTCAGGGTTCTCTAGGAAAAAAAAAAGAACACACACAAATGAATTCATAGGGAAATAAATAGAAAATACTCATCACATTTGCACATTACATATTTGATAAGGGACTTGTAACCAGAATATATAAAGAAACTTCAAAACTAAATAATAAGAAAATCAACTATAATTTGGTTTCATGTATCTTTTCATTTTTTTCCAAATACTAAACAAACATTGCATTCCTAGAATACACTTCACTATGTACTCTCTTTTCTGTATTTTTCTATACTCAATTTGAAAATGCTTTGTTTGGGATTTTTTTCATCCATATCCATGAGGGAGATAAGCCTATAATTTTTCTTTCTTATACTGTTCTTGTCAGATTTTTATATTAATGCTTTTCTAGTTTCATAAAATAAGTTAGAAATTGGTACCTCTGTTTCTATTCATTAGAAGAATTTGTATCATCTCCTCCAGTCCCATCCATGTTGATGTAAAAATTGGTTATTCATCCTTTCTGATGGCTGAGTAATATTCCATTGTATATATGGACCACATCTTCTTTATCCATTCATCTGTTGAAGGGCATCTCGGCTCTTTCCACAGTTTGGCTATTGCGGACATTGTTGCTATGAACATTGGGGTGCATATGGCCCTTCTTTTCACTACATCTGTGTCTTTGGGGTAAATACCCAGGAGTGCAATTCCTGGGTCATAGGGTAGCTCTATTTTTAATTTTTTGAGGAACCTCCATGCTGTTTTCCAAAGTGGCTGTACCAACTTGTGTTCCCACCAGCAATGTAAGAGGGTTCCCCTTTCTCTACAACCTCTGCAACATTTGTTGTTTCTTTCCCTGTCCATTTTTGCCATTCTAACTGGTGTAAGGTGGTATCTCAATGTGGTTTTGATTTGAATTTCCATGATGGCTAATGATGATGAACATTTTTTCATGTGTCAATTATCATATGGTTTCACTTATTTGTGGAACATAAGGAATAGCATGGAGGACATTAGGAGAAGGAAGGGAAAAAT